>NC_056746.1:1141455521-1141720521 GCF_019279795.1 Protopterus annectens
GAAAAACTCACCAGCCTGAACATAAACCCCTACGTCACGAGATGGGTTGCCAACTGGCTTACAGACAGAACTCACACGGTAAGAATAGCGGGATCCAGGTCCGACTCTAAACCAGTCACAAATGGTGTCCCACAAGGCTCGGTCCTGGGACCCCTACTGTTCGGCATATACTTCTCAGAAATACAGGCAAACACAGAAGGATTATGGCTAACCAAGTTCGCCGATGACTGCAAACTGGGAGCCATAATTGACTCTCCGGCTGACACGGACATTTTCCAAAAGGGCCTTATTGAGATGGACACCTGGTGTCAAAGTCATGGTCTCAAGCTAAATGCCAAAAAATGCATAGTCATCCTGTTTGGGAAAAACAAAACACCCATGAATTACCACATAGGTGGCAGCCCCCTTAATACAGAAGAGGTAATAAGAGATCTGGGGACCCAGGTAGATAGTAATCTCTCCTTTGACAATCATATTGCCAAAGTAGTTAGGAAATCCTTCTATGTAGCCCATCTAGTTACTAAAGGGTTCGCATCTAGAAATAAAGAGGTTATAGTGCCCCTCTACTTGTCACTCATCAGACCCATCATAGAGTACAATGCCCCATTTGGGATGTACCTCACAAGACACTTCCAACAGCTGGAAACACCACAAAAGTACCTCACCAAGAGGATTACTGGCCTCAAACATATGCAGCCCGACTGGAAAAACTCTGGCTGTACTCAGTGGCATATTGCTTACTCAGAGGTGATCTCTGCCTGACTTACAAAGCCATGTCCAACTCAGAATTGATGGACATGCTCCACCTAAAGAAATCCAAGTCACTGCGAGCCACTCGCTCTAATGAGCTAAACCTCGCCACAACAATAAAGAGAACATGTTGGAGGGATAGATTCCTGTCACAGAGACTCCCCATGCTATGGAACAAAATTCCTAACTACATTAGGAAGAGCCCCTCACTAACACTCTTCAGGAGAAACCTTGACGAGTGGCTGGGTAACAGAAAATACACCCCTGGGATCACTTCATTGGCTCTTCTTGACAAAGGCTCAGTTAATTAATTAATGGGACGGCGAAAGCTGACACACTCTGGCTAGGCTTATAAAATGCCCTCGGGCAGATAGCCTAGTTCCTACCTATGAACCTATGTTCGAGTGTGTTCACTGTTTTTTCCCTCCCTTCTTCCCCTTTATAGCCTTTTTCCCTAGGGGGACATAAGCTGCCCACGGTGGCTTTTTGCCACCAGGACCACTTTACCATATTTCCTTGTGCTTCTGACGGGTTAGGGCAAGAAAAACTGATGTAATGGTGCCGGCTGCCTTGCTTTATAGCACTGACGACCTGATGTCAGATTACAGGTGAGAGCAGCCGGCGCAGAAAAACATTAACTCTGGTATTCTGGTCGGCCGAGGGCTACCACAGCAGGGATAACCCACAGGTGATGACTGCAACAGTGAATACAATCGGAACATCTACATTTATGGTAAATGTACACAACTTACTTTTTCAGTATTAATATTAGTCTTCTAAAATATTCCTTACTGAGTTTTGTTCACATTTACTCATGTTTTGTTGTCGATCCTTCATCAATTCTGAAATATTTATACTCTTCCATCTGCTCAAGTTCCTTTATGTCATATTCGTGTCCCAGTCTGATATTTTCATTTGTGCTGCAGCTTTCCTGCTTTAAATGTTACTTTTACAGATGTATCAAGATCAAATTACATTCTTATATCATCTGAGAAAGTTTTGACCACTTTCGGCTGTGCTTTCAGCTCCTCATCTGATGAACTGTACAATTTTAAATAATCCACAAAAAGAAATTGAGAAGTCTTTACAATTTGTTGTTTTCAGGGAGCCAAATTGTAACCATGACCGAATCTGTTAAGTTGACAGCTTAATGGATTAAGGCAAAATAAAAGAACAACAGTGACAAAGGGTTACCGTGAAATATCCCCCTTTTAATTTTTATCCCTGGGATAATAATTTGTCCTTTATCATGACTTAGCTGTATAATGGTTGCCACTGTTTCATGGTCACTGTTATGTAATTGATCAGTGTGGGGTTTAACTTGTACACGTGTAACCACTCCTTTATCCATGAATGTGGGATGCTTTCAAATGCTTTTTTGTAATCTATCCACGCCATGCTTAGATTCTACGCCTTTTTACAATTCTCCATTATGACTTTATTTAACAAGTGATCCTTGGTGTTCTATGACTTTCCAGTCTCCTTCACACCTATCCCCCAGTACCTCTGATTTCAAAATTCTTACAGAAAGCCATTCAGTTGAAAATCCCGGTTATCCTCATTGCTTCTTTTTGGCCTTACCTAGTGTGGTTCCCTTTCCTTTGGTCTCATCTTTGATGTCCTTCTACTCCCATGTTGTAGTTTTTCACATATGGGTTTATTCCTCTTGCTTCGTGTATATCTGGCCAGTATGCAAAAGGTTTCAGTCCCTACACGGTGCATGGGACGTCTGACGTGGCTCAAGGAACGTGGGCCATAACATTGACGTTTGCGCACACCAGCCCTCAGAACTTCCTCAGCTGCCAGTCGTATGCCAGGTGTTACTGCTCTTGCTGCCGTCGGAGTTGAGAAATCAGATAAGTACCGCATTGGGGAACCTTTCAGTCCTTTTTTCTTTATTGTATTGCCTGTTCATGTCATCCAGAAAGGGCAAGTGTACGTGTGCCTGGCAGATTCCTCACAAGAACTCCCACAATCAATGTCTCTTCTGTTTGGGACGGTCACATGACTACAAGGCCTGTTTGAGTTGTCAGGTGTTTTGCCCAAAACCTTGCGTAGTCGTTTGCATGCACTAAACCTATACTTAGAAAATCAAAGGTTAGAAGAGATTGCGTTAGGGGTGGAGGTTTTATCTGCCGTACCTATTCAACTGCCAAAGAAAGCCAAGATTTCACAGCCTACTATTGCCGCAGCACCTCTGGCATCCAACCCTCAGCCCATAGCCGATGTTGGCCTGGTAGAGGAATCTGATTCAGCCACCTTGGATATAGTGGGTACTTTTACAGAAGCCGCACATTTCCACGTGGAGGGCACATCCGTAGAGGCTGCCCGACGTCAGTCTGAGACGTTGGGGGGGGGGGGGCAGCAATTGCCATAAGCCTGTTGGATGCCTCCGGTCCTTTACAGTCTCAAGAGTCCAGGTCTTCTCCCCTTCAGACACCAGCTAGGCCCCTTAAAAGAAAAGAGGCAGCACTGCCTGACTGGCAGACCTTCAGTCAAAGCCTGTTTAATGCCTTTATGGCCTTACGCCCTGCTTCTGCAGGGACTGCTAGCATTCCTCTTCTACTCTTGAGCCCTAGGCCTCAAACTTCAGAGCTTACCACAAGGGAAGAGGAAGACCTTTCTTATTCTTCTTCTGAAGAATCTCTTTCCTAGACCTCCCAGATTTCTTCTCCCTTGGGGTATGGTTCCCCAGAGGACGAATTTGTCGACCCTGACTCCCCAGTTGAGGATTTGACATTTGGGGAAACCATCTCTAAGATAAAAGACCATTTCAAGTGGAATCCTGTGAGATGACTGAGGTGCAAAAAAAGATACTACGACTTCATTCAGATGGATTCCCCAAGCTCGTCTGCTGTTCCTCCAATCCTCCCTACCTTCCTGGATGCCTTCTCCTCAGCATCCTTAAACCCATACTCTCAACCACCTGCCCCAAGCAGACCTGACAGACTTTACAAAGTTCCTGACACTGCCCAGCATCTCCTAAAATGCCTACCTACAGACCCTGCTACTGTCTCCATGTCAACAAACAAGGCTTCTAAGCTCTTACCACTACCACAGTACTTCCAGCTGACAAAGACAGCAAGACTGTGGAAAGGCTGGGTAAGAAAATTTACACTTCTGCTGCCTTGTCCTTTAGGGCTACAAATTACCAGAGTCATATGGCAAAATACACCCTATCCCTCCTGGAAAAAACCTCCAAGGAACTGGCTGATGCACCAGACTGTGCTACCAAGGCATCACTGTCTTCTCTTTTGGCCCTCATTGACTAGGTTGCCAGGCACTTCATAAAGTGCAGCTATGATACTACTGAATCCTCAGCTAGGTCAGCAGCATCAGCTTCTGCGTTAAGAAGATGTTCCTGGCTACACCTACAGCCCCTTCGTGAAGACTTTAGGGTAAAGCTTATGGATGCACCCCTGGACAATGCAGGCTTGTTTTGTGCAAAAGTGGCTGACCTCTATAAGTCACTACAGCAAAAAGGAAAAGAAATGCAGGATTTGAAACACCTGCTTGTTTATCGTATACCACAATTTCAAAGAAATTACTTGTCTAAAACCCAATTCATAGGGAAGCACTCTCATCTTGCAGCTCCTTCCAGAAATAGAAAACCCACCAGGAAGCACCCCCCCCCTAGCTAGAGCTTCACATTCTTCAAACCAGAGACCGCCCTTTCCAGATAGGTCAGGTTGCATCTGGCTACCTGCCTACCTTGCCTCCTGCACCCCCTCCCTGTCTACCCCTGTCACTTCTTCTCTCTCACGGCTTCCCTGTGTGCACTCACATCACATCAGACAAATGGGTCCTGTCCATCCTTCAAAATGGTTACTTCGTGCCTTGGCTCACCCTCCCAGAGAGAAAGGGCATCCCAAAGCTCTCAACACTGCAGTTGCACCTCCTGCAGCATGTATTGCAAGCCTTGCTGGCCTAGGGCACCATCGAATCTGTGACCTCAGATGCAAAAGTAAGAGGTTTCTACTCCAGGATTTTTCTGGTTCCCAGAAAAGACGGACCATGGAAGCCAATTCTAGACCTCTCCCATCTTAATCTTTTCCTAAAGGTCCCTACCTTCAGGTTGCTGACCTTCCATTCCCTCTTATTCTCCTACTCCACCAAGGGTTCATGGCCACCCTAGATATAAAGGATGCTTATCTACCCATCCCCTTAAAGCCCACGTACAGGAAATACCTGATGTTCTTGGTGGGCAGTTCTCACTTTCACTTCTCTGCCTTGACCTTTGGGCTTTCCACTGCTCCCAGGATTTTCACCAAATGCTTGGCTCCAGTGATTGCTTACTGCAAAACAAAGGGAATCCAAGTATTCCCTTACCTGGATAACTTGCTAATCCAGGCAGGCAGCAAAGAGACCCTCCTGCTACACATACAACTGGTAGTGTCCCTCCTGCAGTCCCTGGGATTCCAGATAAATTTCCAAAAATCCCACTTGGAACCTACACAAGACATTGTCTTCCTGGGGTGCCGAATTCGCACAGACCTTATGAAAGCTTACCCCCCCCCCAAAGGATGCAGACCCTGGCATAACATCTGCTTCTGGTCCTTCAGTCCATGGAATTGACAGCAAGGCAGTACCTCAGACTCCTGGGCTACATGGCAGCCACTATACCCATGTTACCATTAGGAAGACTGCGTATGAGGAAGTTACAGTGGTATCTCCGGTCAGTCTGGACCCAACACTCCCCATCCTCTCGAGTACAGGATTCTCCTCCTCCCATGCCTCAAACAGGAAATCCAGTGGTGGATAGCACAAATGACTCACAATCCAGGTCTTACCCCTCCCTACCCACACAGGTCATGCACACAGATGCCTCAGACTTTGGCTGGGGAGCAACTCTGAGGCATTGAAGGGTGCAGGGCCTGTGGCCAAAGCCTCACAAACTAGAATACATCAATGTTCGAGTGATGATGGCAATTCTTGTTGTCCTTCAACCTTCCTACCTTATCTCCAGCAAGGTCTATTGAAGATTTTCACAGACAACACTACTGTCCTGTGGTATCTCAACAGACAGGGAGGGACCAAGTCATACTTTGCAGACTGGTTCCTCTAGTATGGGAAATAACCACCTCACAGGGGGTGAATCTGCAGGTCTACATCCCCTCTCTCCACAACTACCAGGCAGACTGTCTGAGCAGGACCATCACAAACACCACGAATGGATGCTTCACAGGGATGTCTTCCTGGATCTGGTCCACCAGTGGGGGTACACCTCAAATAGACCTGCTTGCCTCCTCCATCAACAGGCAACTTCCTGGCTTTTGCACCAGGATATATATATATATATATATTTAAGCTATCCCACTGCTAAAGGCGACTCACAAAACAAAGCAGCAAATCCAGAAATAAGTATAAGTGAGTCAAACCACCACGGTCCAGCCAAATAAATGTCCAGAAGATATGTAAAACAGCAAACAGTTTATTGGAAAAAGGTTAGTGCTTTCGCGGGATTACCGCTTCATCAGACCAAATACAAAATAAAAATAAAAATCACATATTTTTAAAAAAGTACTCAAAAAGTAAGAAACAATTAAAACTGAACCAATTAAAAAACAAAAATGACCTTACATCATCTTCTGCCTAATAAGGCAGGCTTAAGGGAAGTGCCACTGTTAAGGCCTGGAGGTTCATAAGCTCTCATAGGTTGGTACCAGGCTATCGGCCCTAGGGCCTATGCAAGCCTAGCCATAACAGTTCCCTGGCTATTTCTTCCCACACTGTTTACTTCCTGGACCCCTGTCTAGCAGGGCGACTGACGTGATCCCTGGGATGAATTTCCTTTCTCCCATCCAATCGTCAAGGTTCCTTTTGAAGAGGGGCAAAGAGGCGCTCTGGTTGACATGTATGGGCAGTCTGTTCCAGAGTCTGGGGAGTCTCTGGTTCAGGAACCTATCCCTCCAGCATGTTTTGTCTATTGTGATGACAAGGTTTAGATCCGTGTAGCGTGTGGCTCTGAGGGGCTGGGATTTCTTTAAGTGTAGCATGTCCAACAGCTCTGGGTTTGACATGGCCTTGTATTTTAAGCAGAGATCGCCTCTGAGTAGACGATATGCGACAGAGTATAGCTGGAGTTTTTTAAGGCAGTCAGCATAGGGCATCTGCTTTAGGCTTGTGATTCTTTTAGTGAGGTATTTCTGCGGCCTTTCCAGTTGTTGCAGGTGTCTTGAGAGGTAGATACCAAATGGGGCATTGTATTCTATAATGGGTCTAATGAGGGATGAGTACAGTGGGACAATGACCTTTTTTCTGGATGAAAAGCCCTTAGTGATGAGGTGTGCCACATAGAAGGATTTCCTGACTGTTGTGGCGATGTGGTTATCGAAGGTGAGACCACTGTCCACCTGTATCCCTAAGTCTCTTATCACACTTTCGGTGTTTAGTGTACTGCCACCTGTGTGGTAATTCACGGGTACATGTTTTTTTTCCCAGTGGGGATAACTATACATTTCTTGGCATTGAGCTTGAGCCCATGGTTCTGGCACCAGCATCTGTTTCTGTAAGGCCCTTTTGTAGAGTATCCACATCAATTGGAGATTCAGTAATGGCTCCCAGTTTGCAGTCATCTGCGAACTTTGTTAGCCAGAGTCCCTTAGTATTGGCCTGTACTTCAAAGAAGTAGATGCCAAACAAGAGTGGTCCCAGGACTGAACCCTGAGGTACTCCACTTGTCTAGAGGTGGATTTGGAGTCAGCTACGTTTACAGTATGGGTTCTGTCAGTAAGCCAGTTGGCAACCCATCGAGTGACGTAGGGATTAATGCCCATTACAGTGTGGGTTCTGTCAGTAAGCCAGTTGGCAACCCATCGAGTGACGTAGGGATTAATGCCCAGCTTAGTAAGTTTATCTATGATTCCAGAGTGGGGGATGGTGTCAAAGGTCTTGGCGAGGTTCAAATAGGCTGTATGGACCGCCTTACCCTCGTCCACGGCTCTGGAGACTGATTCGAAAAAGTCAATCAGGTTCAGGAGACAAGATCGGCCCTTCACGAACCCAAACTGGGTGGGGTCAAGTGTTTGAAGGTTGTCCGTGTCTTTGTTTATAAGTTCCATGATAATACATTCCATGGCCTTGCAGATCAGGCTCGTCAGACTGATGGGGCGGAAATTCCTGGGATCCAAGATGGATCTTATAGAGATAATCCACTTTAGTTCACATAATTCAACAGTGTTGTTAAAATCACCTCTTCTTCTGCTGGGATGCAGCGCTTATAGAACCCTGAACAAAAAGATACTATGGCCTGGATAAGACAAGGCATGATTAGCTAGGGCATTAGATATAACCTGATTGCATATGTTCCCTAAATGTTCAAGAATTCTTTCCCTCAGCTGGCGTGTGGTCTTAGCAATGTAAAAACCATTACAGGAACAGCGTGTAGCATGATAAACTAAGTTCCTTCTCCTGCTCCTACATGTTGCCACAAATCTAGTTGTAAAAACACGTCCGGTGACATGGTGTGTAAAACAGGGATCTGGTGAAATAACAGAGCAAGCTTTACAATTACAACAGGGAAGGGTACCAACCGTCCCTGAGGGTGTGGGGAATACAGACCTTGGGCATTAACATAAAAAGCCTTTTAAGTAACGTGCTATTCCTGAATGTAAAGGAGGGATAATCTCCCACCACCCATCTTACAATTTTCATCTGCTAAAAGAACAGGCCAATTTTTTTCTAATAACATTACAGTAATGTTACATATTATTAGAATATTTAAAAAATATCCTGGGAGAGCAACCCATATTACCAACCTGTCTTTTATTCGTAGTGTGATTATTTGAAGAAAAATAGGGAGCACCTCTAGTGCGTCAGTTCGATAAAACAGTCGTCCTGGAGTTATTTATTGAGATTTGTGAGTACCCTCTAACATTCAAGCCTTCACCCATTTTATATATAGTCTCTTCAAAAGCCACATCGTTGGTACATAGCCTAGAGGCTCTTAAATATTGGCCATTAAGAATATTGGAAAAATATGTGAAGGATGGATGCTAGACCGATGGAGTAAACTATTCCTCCAGCAGGGTTTCCTGTAGAGCTGCGTCTCAAGGGTACGTTCAGTATTTCTTAATATAGTAACATCTAAAAAGTCAATAGCTGTAGAAGAGCAATTTAGACTAAACCTTAAATAGTCTGTGGTACTTTCAAGATATCTGACAAAATTCAAAAGTTCTTCCTCACTACCTCCCCACAAGAGAAAAATATCATCAACAAATCTAGAGTAGTACTTGATAAATTGTCTGTAGGGATTATCATTATAAACTTGCTCATTCTCCCACTGCGCCATGGCTAAATTAGCATAGGTATTGGCGCAGGGGATACCCATGGCTACTCCTGTTTGTTGCAGATAATACTGACCTTCAAACACAAAACAGTTATTACATAGAATCAAATCTAACATGTAACAGTAATCCTGTTATGTGAGAAATGGCCATGATGAGAAATAAACAACCTGACAGCAAACCTGACAGCATCAATACCCACCTCGTTAGGTATAACAGTGAACAGAGTTTTCACATCCAAAGTTGTCAGAAAAACATTATCAAGTATGACACCATTTGTAGAGGAGTATAAACTAGATAGAAAATGTTCAGTATATTTTAAAATTGATAGAGACTCACTAAGTACAGATTTAAGTTTTAGTTCAACATATTTGGAAAGAGGTTCACTCACCTGCGCCCTGAAACAATGGGGCGTAGTGGGGGGCTTGCGACTGTCCTTATGAATTTTGGACAACCCATGTACTGTAGGAATAAGGGGATTCTCAATGATCAAGATCTCGTACAGATCATGGTCAATAAGACCACACATCAACAAATCATAAAGATCATTCTTCACATTAGTAATACATCTATTAACATCTTTCTCTAAAACCTTCTTATAGATACAAACATCGTCTAGCATAGTATACATACTAGTTAAGTAATCAGATCTGTTCAGTACAACAGTTGCACCTCCCTTATCACCTAATACTGATAGAAGGTTCAGTTCGAAGTTGTTACATTTAGAGAACATACGCAATCCGGTTATATCTAATGCCCTAGCTAATCATGCCTTATCTTATCCAGGCCATAGTATCTTTTTGTTTAGGGTTCTGCAAGTCCTGCATGCATCCCAGAAGAAGAACAGGTGATTTTAACAACACTGTTGAATTATGCGAACTAAAGTGGATTATCTCTATGAGAGCTTATGAACCCCCAGGCCTTTACAGTGGCACTTCCCTTAAGCCTACCTTATTAGGTAGAAGATGATGTAAGATCATTTTTGTTTTTTAATTGGTTCAGTTTTAATTGTTTCTTACTGATTGGCTGAGTACTTATTTAAAAATATCTGATTTTTATTTTTATTTTGTATTTGGTCTTATGAAGCAGTAACCCTGCAAAAGCGCTAACCTTTTTCCAATAAACTGTTTGCTGATTTTCTTCGTGTTTCATTGTTGCAGTCATTACATTTGAGTAATCTGCTTGCAGGTTGACCTCAATTGGCCTGATTAACAAAGTCTTGGGTCCTGTGTCGGTTGCTGTTCCTTCTTCCATGACGTCAGGTCGTCAGGGGTATAAAACATGCAGCCGACACCATTACATCAGTCTTTCTTGCCGTGCAGTGCCCGAAGCAGAAGCAGTTTGCAAGTGCCAGACTGCCGACTCCTGAAATTTTCTTTTTCGAGTTTCAGAACCAAAGTCTTCAACTTAAACCTAAGTACCCCGTTGGGGAAACTATTTCTTGCTCCTTACCGATGTCAGTAAAAAGTTAATAATTGCATTACTTGTCGAAAGCAAATAATTCATAAAGATTTTCATTCGTACTGTATTCCTTGCCTAGGCCCTGACCACGACGTACCTTGCTTTCGGTTTTGTGCCTTATTTAATCAGTGCACTATCCGTCGCCGGTATATTTTTGCCTCTAAATATTTTGATTCTCAGTTTAATTATCCAGAAATGTCAGTTAGCCATCCGACTACCGGGATTCCAAAAAAACGCAAAGTTAAAGACAGAGACAAGCCGCCGAGGTCCAAAACTGCCGACAACGCTTCTCCTAAGCCCGTCGCCAGTTCGCCGGTAGTCAGTCAGGTGCTTTCGCAGCCCCTGATACCCGCTACTTCTGATTCGCAGGCCTCTACTGAGACCCATTCGGAGTCTGGTATGCCACGAGATACTTCAACTATGGAACCCGCGGGTGTCTCTACCTTGGATGGGTCTGGAGCTGCTGTGCAGGCACCGGCTTCTGAGGGTGTATTCAGGCCTGCAGACTTGCATATTAAATCGACACCTCCTTCATTGCTAAGGCCTAAATCTCTATCCATGTCTAAAAACCCGACGCCCAGGCCACATGCTCAGGCCCCTATGCCTAAAAAACAAATGATAAAAATGGCTGAAGATCTAATAACTAATCAGGGGTAGTCAACCCCCCCCCCCCCTCTAAGAGGCCTACGGCTGAGCTTAATTATTAATCTTCTGGTCAGGATTCTGTTTCTTCTGACTCTTCTGATGACCTGGATTTGTCCGTACCTACTTATGAGGATTCTGATGCAGAGGATTCTATTCCGTCTGCTTCCCCTCTTGAGGATTTTTCTTTTGGGGAATCTTTACATACTTTAAGGGAGTATTTTCACTGGGAAAGCCAGGAATTTTCTGATTCAAAAAAGAGGATTAGAGATTTCCTTCTTCTACCTCAGCATAGGCCTTTGGCTGTACCTCCTGTACTAGACATTGTTGATGATGTTTTCTCGGAATCCAGTTTGGCCCCTGATTCCCTGCTTCCTGCTCCTAGTAAACCTGACAGATACTACAGGGTTCCTGAGTCCCACAAGTTCTTTTTCAAAAATCCTGTTGCAGATCCAGAGACTATTTCCCAGGGGCCCAAGGGCATTAAGGCTTCTACTGCTAAAAATCCTACCCCTTCTGATAGAGACTCCAGGGCGCTGGATAGATGGGGTAAAAAAGGTTTATACTTCTGCAACCTTGGCAGTCAGAGCTTTAAACTGCCAATTTCATATGTTAAAATAGCAGCAACATGTTGGACTGCTTAAACAGAAAATGATGTTGATTCCTGACTCTGTGGAAAATAAAGACTTACAGGATTTAATGCATTCTGCTTAACAAGTTGGAAAACATACTTTGCAATGTGGTTTTGATTCCTTAGAGGCCTCTTGCAGGGCTGCTGTTACTGGGTCTGTACTTAGACGGCATGCTTGACTTAAGGAGCAATCTGTGCTTGATCGTGTTAAAGCTAAATTGTCGGATGCTCCTTTAAATCAGGACCACCTTTTTGGCAACAAGGCTGAAGAAGTTCTTAAAAAGATGGAAGATAAATTTAAATCTATGTAAACTGTTAAAGATTTTTTACAAGTTCAGCCTCGTAGATTTAGTAGGCACTGGCCTTCTAAGAATTGGTCCTTTCCAGCCCCTTCCAGGTCTTCTCAAGCCAAACCCAGACACAGCAAAAACCCCAGGTTTCAGTCCCAGGGGACTCACAGAACTAAGCAGTGGGGGGGCTCCACTTCCAAGTCTAGGAATAACAAGACACTCCCCTATGGTAAACTGTGTCAATGACTTCTTTTTAAAATTTCCAAGCACTTATCAACTGACTGCCCCTTTGGGGGGAAAGATTGCTCTTCATGCAAAGAACTGGGAACTCATTACCCAGGACAAATGGGTTTTAAATATAGTGTCCCAGGGATACAGATTTTACTTCCACACATTGCCAACGCCAAATGGGTGGCCGGACCTACCCGCAAATCAGTGGGCAGAGGCTCAAAAACAAGTACTTTCTCTCTTAAGCATGGGGGCTATTCAACTGGTACCAGAAGAGGAAAAGGGACAAGGTTTCTACTCCAGACGTTTCCTGGTACCCAGAAACGAGAAATCATGGCATCCAATCCTGGACCTGTCTATTCTAAACACCTTTCTGGAGATTCCAAAATTCAAGATGCTGACTCTTCACCAATTACTTCCTATGCAAGGCAAAGATGCCTGGTTGGCAACACTAGATTTAAAAGAAGCATACCTGCACATCCCAATCATGGAATCTTGCAGAAGATACCTACGCTTCAAAGCAGGCTACACGCACAATCAATTCTCTGCACTGCCCTTTGGCTTATCTACAGCACCCAGGGTATTCACAAAGTGCCTAGCTCCAGTTATTGCATTTTGCAGGCAAAGAAGTATTCAAATATAACCATACCTGGACGATTGTCTAATTCAGGCAGAAAGCCAGAACATACTTTTGAATCATCTGGCGTTTGTAAAAAGGGTTCTAACTTGTCTGGGGTACACCATAAACAAAAATAAATCACAATTGGTACCCTGTCAACAAATTACATTCCTGGGAGCAAGCTTGAGTACAACTTCCCAGATGGCTTACCTCACGCCAGAAAAGCAAATTTATTTGACAACCTACTTCAAACAAGTGGCCACAAAAACCCTTCTGTCTGCAAGACAAATACTGCAAGCCTTGGGGTTCATGGCCTCCTGCATTCTTCTAATTCCATATGGAAGACTGCATATGAGGAAGCTACAGTGGTATCTAAAAAGCCTATGGAGTCAACATTCTCATAGCCTAGAAGCAATGATTCCTGTCGTACCTCGCCTACGCCTAGAGTTCCTTTGGTGGGCAGAGGCCTGCCACCAAAACAAGGGACTACCTTTCACACCACCCCCTGCCGCCCAAACCCTAACAACAGATGCATCAGACTATGCATGGGGAGCTCACTTGGCAGGGAAGTGCATTCAGGGCAAATGGAACCAAAGTCAAATGCACCTGCATATCAATCAAAAAGAAATGTTAGCTGTACAGTATGCTCTGACAGCCTTCAAGGACTACATTCTTCCAGGACAACTAATGGTAAAGGCGGACAACACCACGGTTATGTGGTACATAAACAAGCAGGGAGATGCACATTCTTACCCCCTCTGCAGACTAGCCGTGGCATTGTGGAACACAGCCTTGAGCTACCAAGTGCACCTACAAGCTCAATTCCTGCCAGGCAAATTAAATACACTAGCAGACGTACTAAGCAGAAACCTCATGGACCCACACGAGTGGAAACTGAAACCAAGAATTTTCAACATGTTGACAAGCGAATGGGGGAGCCCAGATATAGACTTTGTTTGCCTCCCCCCAGAACTACCAATTGGACAAATTTTGCACAAGGACTCCCCACAAACAAGCCTGGATAGTGGATGATCTTGCCTTCCCCCCGCTGTCTCTGCTCTCCAAAGTACTACTAAAAGTCAAACGGGACAAACCAAGGATGATTTTGATTGCTCCAGACTGACTGTGCCAACACTGGTACCCCCTCCTGCGCAGTGTGGCACGGTTATCCCCATGGCACCTGCCTCAGACTCCTTCCCTGCTATCTCAGCAGGAGAACCATATTCTGCACCTTCAGCTTCCAACACTGAACCTTGCAGCCTGACTAATTATTTAAACTCTCCCTTACCATCCCTCAGCAAACCTGTGATGGATGTCATCTTAGAGGCAAGGAGGCCTAGTACTAGAAAATCTTATGCTGAAAATGGAAAAGATTCTGTGCCTGGAACCAATCTCAAGGGATGAGCACAGCAGCGCCCAATTTACCTCAGATTTTACAATACTTAACTGAGATGCTTCACATGGGCCTGTCTTTTTCCTCCATTAAAATCCATGCCTCAGCCATTTCAGCTTATTATAACACAGAACCTCCCCTCTTCTCTCGTCCACTGCTCAAGCAGTACCTCAGAGGGGCCAAAAATTTGAGACCACCCAGGAGAGCTCCAACCCCAGCCTGGGACCTTAACTTTGTATTGGAGAAACTCACTCTACCTCCTTTTGAGCCAGCTGCTACTGCAGACTTAAAATTTATTTCTTGGAAAACAGCTTTCCTTTTAGCAATCACTTCAGCTAGAAGGGTATCTGAATTACATGCCCTTATGGCAGTGGAGCCTTTCATCATCTTTCATGCGGACAGGGTGTCACTCACAACCAGTCCATCCTTCATGCCCAAGGTGGTATCCAGTGTGGCTCTTAACCAGTCCATTCATTTGCCAACCTTCCCCAATCCACAGAACAAAGTGGAACGGATTCTGCATTCCTTGGATGTGCGCAGACAACTTAGATTCTACTTGTACAGGACTAAACCTCAAAGGAAATCTGAACAACTGCTGGTGGCATTTGCTGCAGGGGCAGAGGGGAAGGCTATTTCAAAGCAAACCATTTCTAAATGGATAGGCCATTGCATTCATTTCTGCTATAAGCACCATGGAAAACCTATCCCCCAGGGGATCAGACCTCACTCCACCAGGGCTGCATCTACCTCTACAGCCTTTCTCAGAGGCGTCCCTACCAGGGAAATCCTAGAAGCTGCTACCTGGAGTTCTGTGCATACTTTCACCAAGCATTATAATTTTCCACTTTTCTCTAAATCCAGAGCTAGCTTTGCCACTGCAGTCTTGCAGGGCCTTATAACTGGTCCTAATGCTATCTAAATTCCTCCTCCCAGCCATAGCTTTGGGAATCTACCCAAATGTAATGACTGCAACAGTGAAACATGAAGAACATAGTACAGTTGTGTACACTTACCATAAATGTAGATGTTCGAGTGTATTCATTGTTGCAGTCCTGGTTACCCTCTTTCCAGCCCCCTAACTTCTTTTGGCTATACCTCTACTTTCCTGTACTATGCTTAAAAGCCTTTTTGGTGTATTTGCTTTTACGCTTTTTTGTTGGAGGTATAGCCTTGTACTTTTATATTTAATTGCTCCCCATTAGGGGGGCACCTGACATCTGGGGCAAGAAAAACTGATATAATGGCGTTGGCTGCGTGTTTTATACCCCTGTCGACCTGACATCATGGAAGAAGGGACAGCAACCGACGCAGGACCCAAGACTTTGTTAATCAGGCCGACTGAGGGCTACCTGCAAGCAGATAACTCAATTGTAATGACTGCAACAGTGAATACACTCAAACATCTACATTTATGGTAAGTGTACACTACTGTACTTTATTGTTCAGCTTCCAAGTCATGTAAAAAGCACTTGGCCAGAAAAACCACGAATCCAAGTAAAAAGCACTTGTCCACAAAGAACACTAAGCAAAAAAAGAATCCACAAAGAACACAAAGCAAAAAAAGAATTTTTTCAGCTTCCAAGTCAGTCTTGCCAGCAACCACAGCTACATTATATCTACTCCCTGCCAGAGAAATGCATTTTCATCCACTCCCATTGTTGGTATATATACATAGGAATTGAAAATGCAATGCAAGTTTTTTTTTTTTGATCCAGCACTGTGTTATGCTTCTGCCTCTCACTTCTTTTTTGACTGTTTGATTACATATTTTGCCGCTTCTAAGAATTAAAAACCCAACTAACTGCCTGCTTGATCAGCAGATCCCCACCATCCATTGACTCATTAATTCCTCACAAGACAAGAGCTGTTCCCACTTCCCAGTGAGATGAGAGCAAATCAAGGAGCCAGCTTCCTGGCAGTGATTAGGCTATTTATATTTATGTGGCCTAACCCCGTCCTCCTGTTGATGATGTGGGGTTTTCACATCACCGCAGAGGGGCCATCTGTGCACCTGATAATGGATATGTATACTGCTCCCTACTCCCCCAGCAAAGGCTGAAAAACTGGTTTTGGCAAACTCAGCTATGTCCCTCCCCAGCATCTTTCCTGGGCAGAGCAGTATGTATCTATCTCCTGGAGTGTCATGTCACCA
This sequence comes from Protopterus annectens, assembly GCF_019279795.1. Taxonomy (NCBI): domain Eukaryota; kingdom Metazoa; phylum Chordata; order Ceratodontiformes; family Protopteridae; genus Protopterus; species Protopterus annectens. Next base: position 1,141,471,973 of record NC_056746.1, read on the forward strand.
GAAGGAAGGAATCACAGCAAACCTCCCTCCCTCCTAGACAGTGCACCAACATAACTTGCACACACCCCTTCCATGGTTTTGTTGCTTCCTGAGCCACTAATCAATCTTGAGTCATAGTCACGGCTTTGTCCTTCTGCACCACAGAGCTTGATGTGCCTTTTTTCTGTGTCAGAGATGCCAGGACAATTGTCCACTGGTATTTGATCATAGTGCTTTGTCCTCCTGATGCAGTTTCTGGTATTTTCTTCCTCTACGTGGCTTTGATGATGTGTATAGCACTTGTGAAATCTTTTTGTTGGTGCGGAAGCACAGTAGCATCATATTTTTCAGACATTTTGTCACCTGTACATATCATCTGCTCCAAAACTGCCTTGTTTTCTGTGGAGGTGAAAGCTGTTTTTTTTTTTTTTTTTTTTTTTATAAAGAACCTACTGCTACTGTTGCATAACATCAGCTAAGCTCAGAAGTGTGAAGGAACTTTTTTCTTCTGCTGAATTGTTTTCTTCACCTAGCTGCTCAGACCATCAACCAGTCAGTTGGAACCCCCCTCCCTTTGATTGTGTCTATCCTGTGATCCAGTTCACTCCTCTCCCAGGAATGAGAAACCACTCCTGGATAGGTAGACTTTTTGAAAGTAGGGTAATAGTTGCTTCCATACTGAGGAGCCATAAAAGTTGTCTCTAACACTGTGGCATCATCCTTGGCAAACCTTAGGTTTTCCCTTGCCCTGTCTTGCTACAGTGCCCAACGTCAGCTATGAATTGGTATCATTGGCTACATTATATCTACTCCCTGCCAGAGAAATGCATTTTCATCCACTCCCACTTGCCTCCCTCTTCTTCGGATGGGCAAGGTGACATTGGCCGCTTTGTCCCACCCTCACTGGCTCGTTCCTGCAGCTGCTAGGCCAGAGCTTGAATATGGAACAGCTGGGCTGTAGTCAGGGCTTTTTGTCTATATGTGGTGGAGTCAGCAAAACATGAGTGAAGTCTGAATTAGCTCAAGGCAGTGACTCAGTAATAAGCAAGTAAACTAGTAGATTATTTCTTGTTACAACAGGTTTGTAGCATTCATAGAATACTGGAAGTATAGCTGCCTTTCAGGCAATTAACCCAGGATTGATTTCCAACTAGCATAAAAGTATATTTAGACAGTCATACTGACCTGTTGCACAGAGAAGCAGCACTCCTTTCTGCCAGTATTGTGACTCATTGGTAAGATCTCTGCCTCATGGTTCATAGAAGATTACTAGGCTAATGGCCCTAGAGCCCTTACAAGCCTAGCCATATTTATCCTGAGTTACCTCCATCAGTCGTTTGTTGAGTGAAGTTCAAAGGTAGGAGTCTATGGTAGTTAACGACATCCTCCATCTAGGAGGGCAGCATGGGCACCAGCCCAGGAATGAATGTGCAGTCACCCATCCGTCAGTCTAGGTTGCATTTGAAGGAGAACAGGGAGGGGTTCTGTTTCACGTGAACTGGACGCTTGTTCCAGAGAAGTAGCAGTCTCTGGGAGACTTATCAGTCTTTCTACATATGTCTTGTCTTGCGCATCCTGTAACTAACTTCCTGCAGAGAAACCTTTGTGGTCCCTCTAACTGTTGTAGGTATCTGGTGAGGTACCTGCAAAAGGGAGCATTGTACTAATTTACTGGTCTGATGGGAGCCACTTAAAATGAAGTTATAACATCCTTTAGATCCAGATGTAATACCATTACTTACAAGATGTGCCACATAGAATTTCCTTACTATTGTGGATACATGGTGGCCAAAGTTCAGGCTGCTAGCAACTAGAGGACCCAGATCACATACCACTGGGTCTACACTTAGGAAGTGCTATTATATAATTCACAGGGATGTTAGTTTTACCAAAAGGAATAATAAAGCCACATGCAAACAACTGCATTAACACCAATCATTGATCCGAGTTAACCATGTCTGCAGTATATCATTGGGGGACTCGATGATTACTCCCAATTTGCAGTCAGCAAATTTGGTCAGCCACAGGCTGTCCAAGTTTGCTTGGACTTCTGAGAAAAATTCTGAACAGTAAGGGGCCCAGCACAGAACTGTATGGTACACCACTGGTGACTGGTCTTTTACTAGAGATGTCACTTTGACAGTGTGTCCTGTCATTGAGCCAGTTGGCTACCCATCTGGTAACATAGGGGTTAATTCCCAATTAGGAGAGTTTCTCCAATATCGCAGTGGGGGGATTGTGTCAAATACCTTGGGTAGGTCAAGAAAGGAAGTATGCACAGTCTATCCCTCATCCAGGGCCTTAGTGACTTTCTCGAAGATATCAACTATGTTTACCAGGCATGATCTACCTTTAATGAAGCCAAACTGGGTTGTGTCCAGTGTTTGGAGATTATAGATGTTAAAGGACATAAGTACAGATTCTTTCCACTGCCATGGAACTGAAGCTAGTCAAGTTTATGGGCCTATAATTGCCAGGGTCAGTTGATGGTCCCTCTTTATGCAAAGGGATTGCTGTTGTCCATTTGGCCAGAAAGTACAGTTGTGTACATATACCATAAATGTAGATGTTAAGAGTGTATTCACTGTTGCAGTCATCACCTGTGGGTTATCTCTGCTGTGGTAGCCCTTGGTTAGCCCAAATACTAGAGTCAATGTTTTTCTGCATCGGCTGCTGTCACTTGCAGACAGACGTCAGGTTGTCAGTGCTGTAAAGCAAGGCAGCAGATGCCATTACATCAGTATTTCTTGCCCTAACCAGTCAGAAGCCCAAGTAATATGGTAAAGAGGTCCTGGTGGCTAAAAGCCACCCTGGGAAGCTTAGGTCTCCCTAAAGAAAGAAGATACATGGGGGAAGGAGGGACAGAAACCAGGACTGCAACAGTGAATACACTAACATCTACACTGATGGCAAGTGTACATAACTGTACTATGTTCTTCATGTTTCACTGTTGCACTCATCACTTGTGGGAGGATTCTCAAAGCTGAGGAGAGGGGTGGTAGGATTAGTAAGAGACCTAGGGCTGGGTATGCATGCCCTGCAGAGGCAAACCCTGCCCTAGCCTTTGAGAATAGAAGTAGGTGGCAATGCTTGGTAAAGGTATGGGCAGAAGTCCAGGTGGCAGCTTCCAGGATGTCGCTGGTGGGAACTCCTCTGAGGAATGCTGTGGAAGTGGAGGCTGCCCTACAGGAATGGGTTTGAATAGATTTGGGGGGGTTCCCATGTAATCAGTAGCAGAAATGGACACAGTGTGATATCCATTTAGAAATGGTTTGCTTGGAAATGGGTTTGCCCTCTGCCCTTGGAGCAAAGCTGACAAGTAGTTGGTCTGTTTTCCTGATGGGTTTAGTACAGTCCAGATAGTATCTGAGCTGTCTGTGCACATCTAGTGAGTGCAAAATTCTTTCCCCCTGGTTGAGTGTTAGGAAAGAAGGTGAGTAGATGTATGGCCTGGTTGAGAAAGAAGGTGAGTAAGATGTATGGCCTGGTTGAGAGTCACATTAGATACCACCCTGGGCATAAAGGAGGCATTAGTCCACAGGGAGACCCTGCCTGTATGGAAAAAAGAAGAGCTCAATGGGCATCAATGCCTGAAGTTCTGAAACCCTTCTGGCTGAGGTGACAGCTAGGAGAAAAGCAGTCTTCCAGGAGAGACATTGCTGAAGCAGCATGCTCGAAGGGTGGTAAGGTTAGTTTTTCCAAAACATAATTCAGGTCCCCAGGCTGGCATGGGTGGCCTTCTGTGAGGTCTGATATTAGAAGCCCCTCTGAGGAACTGTTTAATCAAAGGATGGGAGAACAGGGGCTGATCTGTGTCAAAATGAGCTGAAATGACTGAGGCGTGGATTTTAATAGAAGAGGCCACTATTAAGTAGCTCCACTAGGTAGTCCAGGATAAGAGGGATGGAAGGTTGTGAGGCATTGGCCCCTCTGGACTGGCTCCAGGAGCAGAATCTTTTCCATTTTCTTGCACAAGATTTTCTGGTGCTGGGCCTTCAGGCCTCTGATTTGAAGTCATTGTCTGTCTGGAGTTCATGTCTCCCCACCCCACCCCCCCTTTTATTTTTGCATTTCAGTTTTCTCCCACTTCCAAAAACTTACTGGATGGTACGACTGCTCTGAATTGTCACTATATATTCTATTTTCTCATGTTCTACTGGCCCAGATTGTGGTTGAAAAGGGTGTAAAGACCACTTCAGTTGTCAGTTGACAAGTAAATTAAAACTTTAATGGCACTGACAGAACAGGTAGCGCACTTGCCTTTGATGCTTGGAAGATCACAAGGTTGTGGGTTATCCTGGAAGATCACGAGGTTGTGGGTTATAACCCCACAATAAGTGCTTTATAGTTATAGTCTACTACTAACACCACAGTGCAGCATTTGAGGCCACTTCAGTCCAAATGTGCCATCTTTTTCTCCCAGTACTCATCCCTTATCAGGCCTGTAGCAGAATACATTGTCCCTTGCCCATCTGAAAAGGCCATAATGTTTCCTAACCAGGAATATTTCTGATATGAGTTCCTTAAGTTACACGAAATGATTAATGGCCATATCACTTTATTCTGTCTCTTATAGTCTCCTGCACAGTGACCTTTGCTTGACGTGTAGTACTATGGTAAGCTCAGTCCTGTTTGAAGTCCCACATCTTTGAAAAACTGCCAGAACCACCAGTATCTTGTCCAAGAATCTGAAACTTCACTGCAGTGTAAACAGAAGCTGTTGGAAAGATCTGTATCTGTCCCAGTGAATTTCACTACCTGTGGAATAAAAAAGAAGTTATGTTCTTACCATAACGTTCCATGTGGAGTGTTCATCTCACCTTTGTTCTTACACACGGGTTCGGCTCCGAGTCGGCCGCATAGCAAAGCTCTGCATCTAAGAGAAGCTCGAGACCAGGCTATATCTCACAATCCTCCCTGCCATTACTCAGATCTAGTTTGTAAGCAAACCAGAAAAAAACAATAACCCTGAGGTGCTAAGGCTACATACTGCCACAAAGAAAAAATTTAGAGACACCATCTCACTGACAACCAACTAGGGGTAACGAAACATACCCGGAAAAGGTTAAGACATGTGGACCAGACTCTAGTCCTACTCGTTCTTCCAAACCGTGAGGGAGGGAAGGGGGGGAATGTAAGAACAAAGGCGAGATGAACACTCCACATGGAACGTTATGGTAAGAACATAACTTCTTTATGTGAGAGTGTTCAATCTCGCCGTTTGTTCTTACACACGGGTAGCGTCCCTAGCTCCGTCACCCTGAGTGACTCATGGAAGAACGTTCCTGAGCACAGTGGAACCAAAGGATGTCCTGTCTTTGGAGGCTTTGTCAACCCTATAATGAGTGATGAAAGTATGTGGTTTAGACCACGTGGCTGCTGCACAAATCGTGTCCAAAGGCAGGCGAGCTGCATGAGCCAAGGAAGTGGAGACGGACCTAGTAGAATGGCCTTTTGGTTTGGTGGGTAAGGCCTGATATGACTTAGAATACACAAAGGCTATACAATCAGTAAGCCATTTAGAAAGTGTACGCTTTGTAACTGCCATGCCCTTTACATTGTCTGCAAATGCAACAAAAAGTTGATCTGTTTTTCTGTAGTCTTTAGTCCTATCTGAGTTGCCTGTGGACATCTAACTTGTGCAACACATATTCCCACTTGCTGGTATGGTTCTTGAAGAAAGTAGGGAGTTCAATGGACTGATTAATATTTATGACAGAACATACCTTAGGAAGAAAGGACGGATTTGTCCGTAAAGAAACTCTATCTGGGTGAAAATTTAAGTAAGGCGGTTTAATTGACAGTGCTTGCAGCTCTGAAACTCTCCGAGCTGAAGTAACCGCTACAAGAAAAAGAGTCTTCCACGACAGAAATTTCAGGGGGCAAGAAGAGGCTGGTTCGAAAGGTGGTAACATTAGTTGTGACAACAACAAATTTAAATTCCATGGGAATAAAGGGTCTCTGACGGGAGGTCGAAGATGGAAGGAACCTTTCATAAAAGCTTTACAAAGCCTGTGGGACATAATAGAAGAACCGTCCTGACCAACATGGAAGTTGGATATGGCAGCCAACTGCACTCTTAATGTGGAAGTAGAGGCCCCCTCATGGAAAAGGATGGAAAGAAATTCTAGAATTTTATGTAAAGGAGCAACCAAGGGGTCCAAGTGTTGATTAGATGTCCAGTACACAAAGCGCTTCCATTTACTGTTGTAAAGTTTTGTGGTGGAAGCCTTATGAGAGGCAACCAAAATGCGCTGCACTGCCGGAGAAAGAAGATCAGACCTGGCTAGGTGGGGAAGTGGAGCAGCCAAGCTGCTAGTTTGAGGGATAGAAGAAACGGGTGAGGAACTCCCAACGAATGTGTCAGTAGATCTGGTACTGGGTCCAGGATCCAAGGTTCCTCTGTTTGATGGGCTCGAACAAAGGGGAACCATATCTGTCGAGGCCAGAATGAGGCTATGAGTATAAATTGTCCTTTCCAGATTCATGGCTTTCTGGAGAAATCTGGGAATCAAGGGGATAGGTGGGAATGCATATAGGAAACCCGGGGGCCAATAGTGTATCAGTGCGTCCCTGGGGACATCCCCTGGAGGGGGTAGAAGGGCAAAATAGCTTCTGCATTTGGTATTCATCGGGGAGGCGAGTAGATTGCAGCAAGGCTGGCCCCATTTGCGGAAAATTCTTTCCGCCACTTGTAGTTTGAGGGACCACTTGTGAGGTAACAGGATGGCTCTGCTCAACCTGTCCGCAATGACGTTGGATGACCCCGGGATGTGCGTTGCTATCAGAAAGCGACCCGTGGACTCTGCCCATTGCCAAATTCTCATGGCCTCTCTGCATAATGGGTAAGATCTGGTTCCCCCTTGTTTGTTTATGTACCAGACTACAGACATGTTGTCTGTCTGAACTGCTATTGTCCCTAGAGGTAGGAGGGTTTGAAAGTGTTGCAATGCCAGGAACACCGCCCTCATTTCCAGAACATTTATGTGCAGGTTGTACTCTATGTTGGACCATTCCCCTTGGACTGTTCTTCCCTGAAAAAGTCCCCCCCACCCTATCAGGGAAGCGTCCGTGGTTATAGTGGCTGTCGGATTTGGTAGAACAAATGGACGACCCATAGTGAGATCCTGGCTGGACACCCACCATGAGAGGTCTCGTTTGCAAGAATCTGTTATCAGGATCTCGTACTTCAGGGGTAACTGTTGGAATGACCACTGCGTGAACAGCAGCCATTGGAGGAGCCTCATGTGCAGCCTTCCCATGGGAATCGCAATCAGGGACGCTGCCATGAGTCCCAAAACTTTCAACACCAATTTGGCCGGGGCTTTCCTGCATTGCAGCAGAAGAAGAACCTGTTCCTTGAGGGATGAAGCCCTTACTTGAGGGAGCTTTATTAATGTTAAACGCATATCTAGGTCCGCTCCGATAAATTAAATATGCTGTGAGGGCAATAAGACAGATTTTTTGAAGTTTATGGAAATCCCTAGGTGGGAACAAAGGTTGACTATATAGTTTCTTGCTTGTATGAGGAGACGCTCGGTGGTGGCGGTGAGGAGCCAGTCGTCCAGATAGGGAAACACCCGGAATCCTAGACATCTCAAGTGAGATGCTATCACTGCCATGCATTTGGTGAATACCCTGGGGCTGAGGTGAGCCCAAAGGGCAGGGCTCGAATTGAAAATGACTGACTCCCAGCCGAAGCGCAGGTGATCTCTGGACGGTCTGGCCATCTTGATGTGGTAGTACGCGTCCTTGAGATCTATCGAGCACATCCAGTCGCCCTTCTGTAAAATGGAAGGATCGATTGAAGCGTGACCATCGGAACTTTTCCTTCTTCACAAAGATATTGAGATTGATGAGTTCCATAATGGGTCTCCAGTCCCCTGTCTTTTCGGAACTAAAAGAACCTTGAGTAAGTTCCGGATCCTTTTGGTCCGCCGACTGGCTGAATGACTCTTTTTTTGAGCAGCTTTGAAATTTCTATTGCTGCTTGGCCTCGCAGACGGGGTGGCACATCTGGAGACCTTCTTTGTTGGGGTGGAGTTGACATAAGGGGTATTTTGTACCCTCTGGTTACAATGCTTTTTACCCAGGAGTCTGAGGTGAGAGTTTGCCAGGCCTGTGGGTATAAAGCCAAGCGAGCCCCGACTGCCTCCAGAGCAGGACAGTTGGGCCTCCATTCAAGAGTGCTGGAAAGGCTTACCAGGGATAGTATCCCTGTCGCCTTGGTTCTGCGGACCCCCTCTGCCGCCGGGGCGGCATCTTCCATGTCTGCCCCCCCCTCTGCCTCTGGAGGGGGGTTCACTCTGTGTGGCCTGGAAAGATTCCTGAGTTCTACGGAACCACATTTTTCCGCCTCGTTGCCCTTTGGGGTACGGTCTGGATGGAACGGAAAAACGGACTCCGACAGCAGACAGATTCTTTCCTTCCTGCTCACACCGAGTTAATGTCTCTTTCACTTTGGGCCCAAAAAGAGTGGCACCATCAAAGGGGGCATTGGCGAAAGAAGACTTGAAGGCTTCCGCAAAAGAGCACAGCCGCATCCAGGATTGTCTTCGTAGAGCAATCGCTGAAGCTGCGGCCCTACTCGACCCTTCAGCCGCATACGAGATGAGCCTCATGGACGAGTTCACTACGGAGGTAAGGGTGTTAAGTTGTGCTGTCACCTTATCTGAAACAGCAGCATCTGTGTTACCCTGGAGGGTATCTCTCAACTCCTTGATGAGATCCCTCTGTAGTCGTGTAAAATGTGTCAAATAGTTTAGCGAACGCATGGAAAAAGTCACTGAACTAAAAACGCGCCTCCCGTATCTGTCCATAGTCCTAGAATCCTTATTAGGAGGATGAACAGAAGAGGAAGACTCCGACATCTCCTTTTTAGTGGCTGCGGCCACCACCATAGCGTCAACGGGGACTCCTTTTGTGACATAGGTCTTGTCCTGGGGGGCAGTAATAAATTTACTTGGCTTTCGAGGGACCGGTTCCAATGTGTCCGGTGTCTCCCACGCCCTTCGAGCAATTAAATCCATTAACTCATCGAAGGGCGGAGTAACCCAGGAGGTAGAAGGTTGAGCACCAAATGCCTTCAGCAACACCGACTCGTTCTCAGTGGGGGCTAGGGACTGCCAATCACCCCTCTGTTTTAATATCTCCAAGATGTCCGCAAATGAGACATCCTCGGAGGGTGATTTTGGGGACCCCTCTGACTCATCCAAGTCAGTGTCAGAAGTTAGAGATTACTGTGGGGAGTCTAAGTGCCTCCTCTTGCACAATCTTTTCCTCGGGACCTCATCGGAGGGGGATTCCGGTGAGGCCTCAGAGGAACAGGGGGCATCCTCTAGGGATGGCTGAGACAATGGTGCTCCACGCTTTGGATGTGTCGTGGGAACAGAAACAGAGAGCGGCTCCTTAAGGGAGGGAGAAGACGCGTCCGATGTAGTGGTTGTCTGTGTAGACAAAACCTTCCTCATGAGGTCAAAAACCCCTGAACCTCGGGCCGAGGACTCTCCCGGTTCCGAAGAACATGGAAGAATCCGAGACACGGGGCCCATGGGTCTCGACCCAGAGGACGGAGCCGAGCCGATCTGCGCCGAGGCCCCGAGAGGGAGAGTCAGAACCGAAAGGTCGGTACGACTCTCGGTCCCGGAACCAAGGAGAGATCGTCGACTCCCCGACTCACCTATCGGTTCCGATGGAGTCGAGGTAAGTGGTGTCGATCGTGCAATGGACGGTTTTGGCACCGATGGCTCCACTATCATCGGCTCATCCTCTTCCGGCTCCGAAGACTGGATAGGTCTCGAAGGAGGACCTGTTGGAGATAAAGGAAGGCCTTCTAGTTTCGACACCAACTGGGAGGAAACTGCAATCAATTTGGAAAGGGCCGTGTTCTCCATAAGTTTCTGCACGACGCAATCCACATCAGTATCAGATAATGGTCTGGAAGAACGGGTCGAAGGGGCCGAAGATGGCACCGACCGAAGAATCGATGGTGGCGGTAGTTCCGACACCGGTTCCAAGACCTGGGGCTCAGTGAGAGACAAACGTTCGATGCTCGGCCCCGAAGTCTGTGGAACCGGCGAACGAACTCTGGAAGATGTACTTGGAGCCGATGACATGGGCTCCGACATCTTCGACCCCTTCGAAGACTTAGAAGCCTGGTCAGACTTGTCCAGGGCTTCTTGGAAAGCAGGCTTAAGAAGCCCCCTATCAATAAGTTTCCTGCGTCTATCTGTCATGACCCTCCCACTGAAGGAATGGCAAATGGAGCAATCCTCTTGCAAGTGGAGAGGGCCAAGACAGTAGACGAGGAGTGGTTGTCAGTGATGGACATTTTCTGTCCACACTGACACCTTTTGAAACCACTCTTTACTTTCTCAGACATAACTTAAAGAAGTGATAGTTTAAATTAAGAGGAATTTACAGTTAGAAAGGGGTAGGCCCCAAAGGGAAATCTATAGAAAAAACTAACTATAAACTACACACAAACACACTATAGTATATAAAATATAAATATCCACAAAAAAAACTATAGGAGAATAATAACTTTTTAAGAATAAAAAGAAGAAAAAAAAGACTATCTTATCTGTTAAACTACAAATCTCTGGTCCGAGCTCTCTGTAGCGATGTGACCTGTTGCAGCGGCAAACTAGATCTGAGTAATGGCAGGGAGGATTGTGGGATATAGCCTGGTCTCGAGCTTCTCTTAGATGCAGAGCTTTGCTATGCGGCCGACTCGGAGCCGAGGATCGGCTCCGAACCCGTGTGTAAGAACAAACGGCGAGATTGAACACTCTCACATCTACCATTACACATCAAAGAAGGTAACATCCCAGCCTTCTTTAAAACAAGCCCTGATTGGATGGGCATCTGCAGATGCACATTAGGGCTGTGTAGTCAGACATGTATAGGTTAGGAAAGTTACTAGTTTGGTTTTGCACTGGCCATTCTCCTATTGATCAGTTAGGACATGTGACCCTGTAGCAGGCAGTCTTTTACAAAGGCAGATAGAACTCCAGATGATAAGTTTATGATTATCCAACCTTTGTTAATCATCAGTTTTGTGGATGAAGGAAGTTTTAAACTGTATATGGAGTGCTTTGTGAGTTGTATTATGGTACTATAATTTGTGTAATTTTGAGCAGCAAATTCTCTTCAGCATTATTTTTGTGCAAGTTAATTCATTCTTTAATTACCTACTTTGATCCATTTCGTGCTTACTGGTTCATAGATAAATACTAGGCTAGCTGCCCTTGTTGGCCATTTTCAGCTTAGTCTATTTCCCTTCCTATGGTGAAAATCAACCCCTGTACCTTGTGTCTCTAAGGTAAACACCTTAACCGTTATATCAACCCCCCAACCCCAGGAGTCCAGCAGTCATTTTGTGTATGGCAGCGAAACCATTTATGGATGGGGTGCCAGTACATTGCAGGATTACACACACACACACACACCCACCCACCCACAGGGTGTAGTCTGGAGGATCATCTGTTCCAGAAAGCACTCTGTAGGCAATGTATGTGCAAACTATTTCACCCATTGAAAACCTACAGTGGTAATTTAGGACATGCAGATTCTACATAGAAGGTACCCTAACCAAAAAGATAACTGGAGAACCAAGTGCTTTAGGACAGCAACACTGTTTCACCATTGTTTCATCCTTTTAGCAGGCTATTAATCTTTTTAATTTGTTTTAATGATGTGTTTATGTAGTTAAACCTTAAAAGTTTTAATGACATACTTTGTTTCTTTTCTGTGACATTCCAGTCCTCTCTGCAACCAGAATAATCCATAGGTAAAAATGGTACTGTTTGTCAGCTGAATGGTAGATAGTTTGCTGAGTAACAGGATATTCTTCTTGCTTCACTATTGCTGCATGCTGAGTCTGACTTCCAACTGGACTTTTCAGAGCTGAGATCACTTCCCCCATGGATGGGCTGATGTTGTTTTACCTCAGGCATCTCCACATGCATGGTATATAAGGTAGCATTTGCTCACACCTTCTTTATTTCTTTATTTTAACATGCATGTGTTTGCTTCAAGAGAGCACGCTGTAGTCTAGATCTACAGCTTGAGAGCATTGAAAACTAAGTACATTGTGGGATATGTCCACTCTTATAAAAGTTAACTGTTGTGCTTGTAAGCACCAGATTTCCCATTAGGACTTCACTTCCATTACATCTTTTGCCTCAGCCTTGAGCTTGGCATGGTTAACTGCACCATTAGCCAGGGGTTTCAGCCTAAAATTGTTAAGAGAAAGCATTAAACCCTGCCATGTGTGGGGACTCGCAGCAGTAAGATAGCACAGACATCTAGCCAAAAACAAATGCCACCCATAAAGAGAAATGTTTTGTCTACCTTCTTGTCATTTTAGGGACAAGGAGGAGACGTCCCGTTTTCTGTTTTACTTTTACCAATCTGAGTCCCCCTTGTTAAGATTGGATTTATTTTATTTATTTATTTTACATTTGTTAACCGGGATAGTCCGACTGGATATATGTCCATTTTCAGCGGAGGCCCGGGGAGAAAAGCTCCAACAATAACAAACAAGAAAAAGACAATATACAAAAAGACAATGTACAAAAAACAAAACATTTTTTTTTTTTTTTTTTTTTTTTTTTTTTTTTTTTAGCAAGGAGTCAAGAGTTATCATGAGGAGTAGTGACAAAATAATCATAATATACCATCAAGTGAGGTTGGAAAAAGTAGCAGTTGCTAAGGGTGATCCTTGTGGATAGTCCATGGATTAGCCAGGTTTGGTATAGTAGCAGGTCCATTTCCCTCAAATAATCCCCATACTCCTAGAGTACATATTTCAAATGCTTTCAAATGTTAAAAGTTCAGATTGTAATATTAACATAGTTGCTAATAAAAATCCAGATAATTCTGTTTTACACTGTGTTGTAACTTAAAGCAAAAGGCTATGGAGTGAAATATATCTATTGAATGTAGAACTTATGCAGGTAGATGAGAAAAAATGTAGAACATTGAGGGAGTAACCAGTGGGACGGATGAGTGGTTCAACTTTCAGACAGCCAATAGGGTAGGTACTCAGAGATCTTCAAACTCTCCGTATAAAAATCTGCAATCAAGTGCTAATCTCAGGTGAGTCTATGTTGAGAAGGTTAAGAGATTTTCTCCATAGTCTGGCAGTTGGCACAGAGGGTTAAGGCTGTGACCTGTAGTTCCTATGGTACATGTTTTGATTCACTTAGCCCTCATTTGCTTACTGTGTGACTTTGAGCAAGTCACGTAACCACACATTTTTCTCATTTCACTCTTGAAAAAGGTCTGTGTGTCCAGTGGGCCTACCTGGTTTACAAATGCATATTATTATTATTATTACTACTTCTACCACAATTATTATCCAAAGTGACACTGTTACTGTGTCCTGTTTGAGAAAGAGCAGAATGTCATGCATGGTGGAGAGAGAGAATGAAGCCACTATGTAGTTAAGCCTTTGAGGTAAAACACTGTTATTACTGTGGCAAATAAGTACGATGTGGGCAGAACCAACATTGAGGCCTTCACCAGTGAGGTCTGGAATGTAAAATCATTAAGTAAGTCATTAGGATTTAAATTGTTTTTTAGTGACCAGTGACTTTTTTCCAGCTCCATTTCAGAAAGGTTTCTTGAAATGCAAAGCTAGAAAAATAAGATATCGGATACATGAAAAGAAGGATGTGGAAGACTTGCTTGACTGGAACGAATATCAGGTGCAAGTTAGGTTAAATGCTTATGCAAAGCCTGGTATTAATGATGTGGAAAGATTTGCCATCTTTTTAAGAAGAGGCATGATTCATTAACAAATTGTGTTTTAAGTCGATGGTTTGCATTTAAACATTGAGCTTTGAAGAAATGGAATAGTCTGATGAAGTCTTCATTGCAGGATGAAAGCGCTTACTCCATTACAGTAGACTCCCTCTCATCCAGCCTCTCTTTAACTGGCCATCAAATTTCTGCCATAGCCCTAGCAAAAGTCAACAGAGAACAACACTCCTCTGGGCTAAATAATGACAGACATTTGAGTTTTAGACTTCATATTCATTAGAAAAATGCATACTAACACAAATCATGTTATTCTAGCTGATTTATAACCATAAATGCTATTTTGTATGCATTTTCTGATTAACCAGCCATTCATTTATCCAGCCTAAGGTCCAGTCCCAGCAAGACCGGATAAGAGGGAGTCTATTGTATTTTTGAATACATTTTGTGATTTTATTTTTATTTTTGTTCGTTATTTTTCAGTCTCTATGTATGTTACATTAAAATGACAGATATTGTCAGGAGGGAGTCATTAGCCAACTCTTTGAAAGTTGTCACCTGTTGAGAAGATCTAGAAGTAAAAATAACTTGCTTCTGTAAGGATAATGTGCACTTAAATCAGCAAATAAGTCCAAAATGTCGTATGTCTAATTATAGGAGTTTGAATAGCAAGTTAAATGAGTAACAGAGGAAGTCTATTGATGTTTTACAGTTAACTGAAACACGGTTCAGTGTAAAAAGTAAACCACTGTCTTTACCAGGTTTCATATGACATCATATGTGTAGAACTAACAAAAAGGTTGGAGGGGACAGTGGTTGGGTAGATTTTAAATGATGTATAATATTTTAAACTAGGATTATGTCAGTGTGGTTTGTGATGTAAAATGCTTGCAGCTGGGATTATGTCAATATTGTTTGTTTTCATGTATGTAAGTATAAGACTGGCCATGTCTTAAGTGATAATTGAATAAAGATGTTTGTTTAAAAAGAAAAAGATTGGGGGAGGCTGCTTCAGTTTTTGTGGCAACTAGAGTTACATTAGTTACCCTATGGTCTGAGTTGAACTTGAGAGTTGTTAGGTTTACCTCAGGTAAGGTGAGATGGGATGTTGCTGTTTTTTTACAGGCCTTTCAACTTAAAGTCAGAGCATGATGATCTGTTTGGACAGAGCATTTATAGTTGCTTTTTAAGCAGTTTAACCTCATTACAAGAGACATGGTCACCACTTGGGTTGACAGGTGGGTGCCTTCTTTCTCTGTTGTGATTAACATAATAAAAGATAGTATTCAGTAAGGTCTATATCATGACATCGACAGGTGAAAATGTCAAATCTCACTTGTTCGACACCAAAATGTCGAGCTCCAAGTTTCCCAAACGGCCAAAACACCGATTTCTTTCCAACGGAAAGAAATCTGTTGGCCATTCTGACACCTATCCTTTCCCTGATTGTAGTGCGGTCTCGGAGTTAGAATATTTAGGTAGGGGGGTGGGGGGTGAAGCCCCCCACTTAAATATGTTTGTTTTAGTGTGGCATTGGTGTTTGGCCAACTGATTTCTTTCCTTTGGAAAGAAATCGGTGTTTTGCCCGTTCGGGAAACATGAAGTTTGACATTTTGGTGTCGAACAAGTGAGATTTGACATTTTCACCTGTCAATCTCATGATATAGACCCTATTCAGTATACTTATTCGCAAGTTGTTAAGAAATCTACCAACGATGATAAAATGTTCGATGTGATTTAACTTAGTAATAGGCTTCAGGTTCACAGTTGCACTATTGATCCAGCACTCGGGGAATCTGACCATATATGTGTACTTTGTGAGGTGTCTGCTTTAGTAGACTGCTTCTAC
This sequence comes from Protopterus annectens, assembly GCF_019279795.1. NCBI lineage: Eukaryota > Metazoa > Chordata > Ceratodontiformes > Protopteridae > Protopterus > Protopterus annectens. The sequence goes on from NC_056746.1 coordinate 1,141,487,565, forward strand.
AATAAAAGTGGCCTCATTAAGAAATTTTACAGATCTAACTTTTCTGCTATAAATAATGAATTGGGGGCATGGCAGTGGCATTCTAGGGTAGTAGGAAATAACATAGATGTAATTTTGGTAATATTTTATGATTTCATCAGTGGCATGATCAGTAGGTTTGTTCTTGTGTAATACACATGTAGAAATTAGTCAATTTCCCCGTTGTGTTGGAACCAAAAAGCTTATAATAAACAAAGAAAAAAGAAGTTATGGATTAAGTATAAGACTGTCCCAGTTAAAGGAAGATGATGGATTTATTTTATTTATTTATTTTTTAATGGAATAGCTGTACCATGTCTACTGGATTGGTTTCAGAGATCCCTGGAGACTTGTTTTGTACCAGGTATCAGGAAGGAATCCGTTATTCTTTTACCCAAAGTTCAGTCCTTTTCTCACTGTAGACATATTCAGGCCAGTTAGTTTGACTTGTATTTTAAGTAAATGTTTTGAGCTTGTGGTTCGTCAACTCATTCAGTATGTACTGGAATATGACCTTGATATATTTCAACACTATTTCCTTGCAGGACTGTCTTATTTAACCAACCTAATCAGTTTTTATGACCACTACGGTCTTGCAGTTGATGTAATCTACCTGAGCTTTGCTAAAGTATTTGATTCAGTGCCTCATGATGGTTTATTAAACATAACGAGAAAGGGAAAAAAAAAGCAACCCAGCATATTAAAGTGGGTTGCAAACTGGCAGATACATAAAGTGTATTGTAAAGATCAAAAACTGTTTCTCCCAAAAAAAAATTGATGTTGTACAGGAATCAGTTCTGGGTACTTTGCTGTTTGGCTTGTTAATCAGTGTCTGAATTTCCATCACTCACAAGAACATTTGGCTTAGTAAATGCTGATACTGGATTAGAGGATATAATTACTAACATTCATCACCAGTATGTACTTCAAAGGTACTTCATCATAGTTGTTCAGTGGTTTGTTTCTAAAGGCATGACGTTTAATGCCAAAAGGTGCATGGGTGATGCACTTTGGCTATAACAGCAATGAGTACTGGTATGTCCTGAATAATGATATTGTAATAGAAGCAACTTCTGTTAGGGATTTGAGTGTCCTGCTGGACTTGTGTTTAAAATTTGAAGATCATACAAAATCTCTAATGAGAAAATGTTATGGTCTATTGAGGGATATACTGAGGTGTGCTTGCAGTAGAGATAAGAAAGTTTTGATCCCTCTCTTTACCTCTGCAATTTGATCTGTTATGGAATATTGTGGATCCTTTTGGTCTTTTAGTGTACCACAATTGAAAAAACTGAAAAGAATACAGAAAACTTTTACTAGACTTGTATAAGGTCTTAAACATATGGGATACAGAATAAAGATTGGAGCATCTGTCATTATTTTGTATTGGAACTGGATTATTAAGAAGGGAGAGCTTAATTCTGGTTTTCAAAAACTTAAAAACTGAGATCTTAATGGGTACATTGAGTATTTTTCTTTAACCATAAATCACTTAGAAGAAATTATCTTTTTTCAGGGTACCTGAGACCAGAACATCATTCAAGAATTCTTATTTTCATTACAAGGCTGGGAATTGTGGAACTCTGCCAGCTCACATGTGAGGTGCCAGTAGCTTGGAGTTTTTCAAAAGGTCAGTAGATCATTGACTCCAAGGTTATGTTTATGAAACCAAGTTGTCTCTTAGCAGACACTTAAATGGCCTAATTGGACTCTTGAGTTTGATTTATAACACATTGGACACTGAAAGGGACACACTTGAACTAACAAGTTCAAAGGAAATCCTCAGGTTTAGGTGTCCTCATTCTGTGGAGCCATTTTAAGAGCCCCTCCTACGGCTCTGAGGTTTGCACTGGTTGTGGGCTGTAATGTTATCCCTTGAGAGGCTGTCACATCCCTAACATATCTCAGCAGACCAAAGACCCTGACCTTGTGCTCCTCTTCAGATGTTGACTGCCTGACACCTTCCTCCAAACACACCTTGATTATCAAACAAGGTGAAGAGGATAGCTCTACGTTATAGTCCAGGTAGTTGTCTTTGACCTAAAGTTGAAATTCAGGGATATTCCCCCAGAATTTGAAATTCTCAGGAATCCCCTTTTAACCTTACTGCTGTTAAATAGTGGGTCTTTTCCCCATGATCTCAGACTCCCTCCCATAATTGGGCTGATCTGGCACAGAGTTTCCTTCAATTTCTTAGTACCTTGCAGCCAGACACAGAGTGACCCTCTGTGTCAAGACCCCCCCCCCAAAAAGAGGAATAGGGCAGTCTCTCTAGTGAGAGAGTCTGATTCCTCCACTGTTAGGAAAAGGAACTGGCCCTATAGGTCACAGCTTTCCTGTCCTCTGGGGTTTTGACACAAATAATGAGGACATGCTGGCTTCTGAATCTTTGTCAGAGAACTTGTCATTTTGAGGCACATCGTCAGTCAAGAAAGAAAGAGCACTTTAGGTGGCATTCTTTGAAGGCCTTAGACTCTCCAGTAAAAAAAAAATGACACTGTGTGAGTTTAGGGCACTCAAAATTAAAGCCTATCCCTCTAGTCCAGGAAGCCCCTTGAATGTTTCCAGAAAGAATCTTTGGAGCTGGATTCTTAACCCTCCATTCTCAAGAGGTGTAACAGGTCCTTACTGAGTTCAGGCATCAATTTTTGTTTGTATAAAAACCCAACTAGAGTTCTAGACAGAGTGCTCTAGGAAACTGCTAAGGGAAATAAGACTATCTCCAAGGTGGGATACCCTTCCCAGTGATAGGGAAAATAAATTGTTAGATCAGTTTGGGAAGAAGGTATTGTACATTAGCAAACTGGGCTCCCAGGAACTTGATTGCTTAGACCCACATTCTAAAGTGTAAGGAGCAGATCATCAGGCATCTCAAGGGTAGTTGTGGGGGAGTGCAGGAGGAATCCCCAAACCAGATGTGTTTGGCCAAATCCTGACTGTTTTGCAGCTGGGGAAATATGCCATAAAATGTGGGTATAACATGCAGGGCTTCTGTTGCAGCAGTCTTGCAACAGGATCAGTTGAAAGGAGATATTCTTGGCTGAAGACTCAGTCCTTGCTTAAGGGTATGAAGGCACAGGTTCTTAATGCCATACTGAGTAGGAAGTTACCTGTCAGACTCTCGTCTTATAATGCATTTAATTTTCCCTTTGTCCTCCAATCTTTATAGTGCCACTCAAGCACGTTTCAATCTCATATTCCCAAGTATTACAGAAATTATCCATCTAACCAAGGAGCAGGGGAAAGACAGATGAAAGATAGACAAGCCACCCAGAAAGTGTAATGACAGCAGGAAGACAGAGGGGGAGGTCTGGGGGCCCCCAGGGATCAGAGCTCTGCAGGGAGCAGTTGTGATAGTGCCAGCCTCCTCCCTCCCTTCCCCCAAAATCCTAACCTTGCCTTCATTCCCTGCTTCCTTACTTCTCCAAGATAATGGAATGACTGCCCCCCTTTCAACAAAACTGGCTAAGCATAACATCATACCAGTGGAAACTAATTTTTTATACAGAGGATACAGATTTCACTTCATGTCTAGTAGAAAGAAGGGACTGCCATCTGTACCCAGAACACTATGAATGTTTAGTCCTACCACTCTTAGCAGAATTGCAGTCCTAAGGAGTCATAAAACCTGTCTTATTTGGGCAGGAAGGCAAAGATTTTACTCCACACTGTTCCTTGTTCTAAGAAAGGCTGGGTCATGGTGACTTATTCTGGACCTTTCAACGCTAAGCATATTCCTAAAGGCTACTAAAACCCAAGAATTAACTCACCAGGCCCCCTTTCCCCTCCCTGGGTCTCAGACCCTACTGGTGACACTAGTTCTCAAGGATAGCTGACTCCACATCCCTGTCTTCAAAGAACATTGACATTAGCTCAGGTTGATAGCACGGGGACATCACTACCAGTTTACATTCTTGCACTTTGTTTGGCTACTGCACCCAAGAAAATGACATCCACCATTCTCATGATGCCATTAGCTACGCTGCATATGAGGGAACTTCATAGATACTTTAAAAATGGAGAGAACTGGTGTACTCCCTAGACAGAACTAAGACTTTCAGAACATTATAGCATCTGTTTGTTTCATTTATGGAAACCAAACAGGGATTGCCAGTGACAAAACAAAGTGTGTCAATGTGGCTTGCACATTGCCTCAACCATTGCCATGAAACTTGTAGTAAAATGTTACAGAACAAAAGTCAAACCCCATTGTACAAGGTGCACTGCCACTGCTGCATGCTTCCTGTGAGATGTTTAGTGCCCATGACATCCAAAAAGCAGCTACCTGGTCCTCGGTTCATACTTTTTCTAGGCACTACAGGCTTGGTATGATCACTGGGGCCAGAACTGAGTCTGCTTATGCTGTCCTGAAGAACATATTCTAGTCCTAATTAAAATAGTTAACCAGCCTGGTTGGGATAAGCTTTGGGAATCCTCTTCTGGTAAGTTTTGACTGCAGCAGAGGCCCACAAAGAACATATTACAGTTTTGTAGTTAACTTGCTGTAATTGTATGTATTCAGGGGTGGTCACTGTTGCAATCCTTTTCCTCGCCCTTCCTTTCTTCCTCTACAGTAGTGAAGTTGTTTCAGGCTAGGGTGGGCACCCTTGTATCCTTTTTAACTTTCACTACTGTGCCTTGCTGAACTTCTTTTCTTGTTCAGGTTCCTCAAGGAAGGTTCATATTTTCTACATCACAGCCTACCCCCTGCAGATAATCCAGATCAGCAAACCCTGATGTAGGCATGATATAGCCAAGCACACCCAAACATATGCATGACTCTGCCTGGCTTTTGAAGGGCAATACATTATCAAAAATTGCACAGATTGATGCCTCTTATGTTCCAGGTATGTGGCTATGTATGAGGTAATGTGACATCAGCTCAGCTACAGGGGGGAAGGTGTCTCAGCTCTGAAAATTCAAGCTGGATGTCAAACTCAACCTGTACCAGAGATCGCTCTAAGTTGTGATTGTAACTGTGCCTATAGTTGAACATTTACAGTTATGGTAAGTTACCTACACAACTGTTTTCATTGTATTGGCTGTAATGCTTATAGGTCCTATGTAGATCTTGCAGCTCAGTCCAGGCAGTTTGTCTTCTTGTCTGAATTTTTTTTTTCATCTCCTTGCAGGTTTTTGCTAAGCCAGCCAATGTCAGTAAAACCAAGATGGATGTCAATAATCTTGCCATGGTGATGGCCCCAAACTGCCTCCAGTGTCAGTCTGAAGATCCGAAAGTCATTTTCGAAAATACAAGGAAAGAGATGTCTTTCCTGAGAATTCTCATTGTACATCTGGACACAAGTTGTATTCGAGATGTTTTGTAAATATTTTTGATAGCCTTCTAGACCTGCCATGTTTAAATGTTTTATTATTTTTAACATTTGTATTGTTCTTTGTAATTTTATTTTTTTTACTTCTATGATTCCTGTATTTCCAACAAGAGTTTATAGATATCTAAAATGTGACTGTTTTCACTGATAGTAATAGTTTATCAATAAGTTTAGGAAGAAGGGATAGAAAGGAATAGAGTAGTAATAGTGCCTTACTAGTTCAACAGGTTTGTGTGAGAGTACAGTTCTTATTCTAAAGTAGGTTCCCTAAGGATTAACAGTGATTATGATGTCAACATGATGAACCATAGCTGTTGCTGTTGTATCAAAACTGCTCTATGTGGTTGAACCAGGAAGCAACATTGAGAGATAGGAAGTTGATGTCATTCATCTGAATTGTGGAACTACAAGATGGAAGGAAGTATTCAACTGAAGAACCTTTTCTTTTGGATTTACTTAAAAGTGGTGCAGGTATAACTGGTTGTAACTTTAACTGCTAATTTATAAATAAATGGTGCCCACATTGTTTCCTTTGGTGGAGTTTGGAGCAGAATTTATACAGAGAGCCTTAGTGCAAATGTCCTTGCTGACAGCACAATGGAGCTGTTACTGATATGACCAAAATTGCCACCTGTGTTCAACCTATTTCGAGAATCTACGGTCAGGTTCCTGCTAAGAAATTGCCTTTGTAGGCTGTTGTAATCTAAGCACTGATATCCAGTATATATTTTTTTTTATTTTATTTAAAGCTAGTAATTTCCTTTTTCTCTCCCATACCTCATTTATGGTGACACATCTATCATTTTCTTACTAGTGGTTTCTGCAGGCAATTAAGCATGTGAAAATTTGTTTTAAAGTTCAGGATGTTTTGTCATCTAATTTGTTGAAAATAATGATCAGCTTAATGTAAGTACTGGGAGTTTGTCCCGCAGCACTGTTTACTTTTTTAAATAGTTCAAAAACTGTGTTTTAATAGTTCCAAAACTGCATAGTCTTTATTTTATGATGTTTTACTCGACTTTGTTGCCCTTTCTAGTAGGTGCCATCATAGATGTGGTAAACAACTAACTAGGCAGAATTTTTGATTTTTTTGTGTGCTGGTTTAATGTACAAATAGAAAACTAGATTTGCAGTAGATCTGATTACTTTTGTTTGCCGAGTGGGAAAGTATAGTTCCTGAAGCTGTGGTAGTGTTGTTGAGAAAATTGTTTGTGTTAATCCTTTAGCAGCCTTACTAAAGGAATATGGGTCAAAAGCAAAGAAACCATTACTTTTGATTTCCCTGTTTGACCTGCAGTATCACTGGCATTTAATGTTGTTAAGTTTTTGCTTTAATAATTTTCAGGGATGCTGCTAGCTGTTCCTGTTAATGGTTAAACCTTCAGGAACTCTGGTCAGCAGCTTTTCACCAAAGCCCCGTCATCTGGTATTTTCTTTTCCACTTAATCTTACCATGTTTATTGAACTTTTGAGTACTGCATCACTGCAAGTGTACCTTTCATTTTTTTATTTAATTAAATTTCCAAGTTTTCGTACAGCTTTCTTTAGAATTGTTGGTGCTTGACTGTGAAAGACTACTGCTTTGTGACAAAGAAATAGCTGTGAAAGGATTAATGTAAGTTTTTTTAAGCAGTTCTGAAACCAGCACTGCAGCATGGGTTTGATAGAACGACATTGTTGCTTTCTCTTCATTTGTTGCAACTGACTGAATTGGTGTAGTTAGTATTTTTACACTTTTTTTCACCAAGTTCTAATAGTGTGATCACCAGAGTACAAAAAGAGTGAATGGCAGTTACTGTTTGGGCATGGTAAACATGCAAAAAAAATGCCAGGCAGCATGCAACTGGGATGCAGCAGAAGGTTGTTAACCAGGTGAACATCCTCAGCAAGAACTGGGATACTGTAATGTGGAGGGGAAGGGGTGCACACCATTCAGGAAATTTATTGTGATGTAAATGCAGCAAAACTTTTTTAGCATATCAGGACCCAATGTGTGTAGAGTACTTGGTGCGTAGAGTGCACAGGATTTGTCACAATTTGTAGTAATGTGCTACAACACAATGAACGTCAGTATCAGTAGTATACTCTTGTTTATGTAACAACTCATGTTTTGGTCAACATTCTCTAAGCAGAGTAGCTCTCCTATACAGTGTTACAGGAATTCTTCTCAGAAGGTCTTCTCTTTCGGAGTATGTCAAGTTTTGTTCTTGCTGGAGAACACTCACGAGGTCTAGCAAACACAGACTGGGAAGGCTGAGGAGGACTTTGAGGTGTCTATGCCATGTCTCCACTTTGTTATTTTTATGGTCTATATTTTGTGCAGCCAACTCACCCACATTTCAGGTACACAAGGTATAGAACGAGGCAATGTACTTCACCTCACTGGTATGGAATGTGTATCATCTGGGGTAGTCCTCTTTATAATGGTGATCCAGGGATATAATCAGCTTACAGGTAGTGTCAGACATCAAGGCAGTAATATCCAGAAATATCAGTACCACACTTCATTGGACAGGAATGCCATTGCTGTTATAATATACACTTGGAGGTAGAAGGGCATGTCAGTGCCGTACAGTGCTCCCAGATAGTGCCATTGCAGCTGGTGCCATATTTTTTGAGCATAATGAAAAAGGCACCCCTTCATGCTTGGCGTTGGAAAGACTTTCCTGCCTGCATGCATGGCCTCCTTTTCAAAATCTGTTAGAATGTACTGGAGTACTAGGGTATATCCAGCATTCTGTGCTACCATTTTCACTAGGGTCCACATGGCCTCATATCCACCATCCACTGAGTCATCAGTCATACATCATGGACATTTTCTGATATTGGATACCATCTAAATGGGTCAAAGTCACTGCTTACTTTGGTACATGCAAGCAAGGTCCCTTCTGCGACTTGCAGAGGTCCCCCATTTTCATGATAGTTGTCAGCAGCAAAATAATGGTATTGCTGTCAACATACTCCAGCCGGTGCACTATGAATAGCCCATTATGTAATCGGCACATCTCTGCAGCTACATCCTCCATTGTTTTTGGCAACTTTGGCTTGGTGGTCGTGGCTCCTTGTTATGCCTTTGTGGTGGAGTGCCATAGGGTAGCAGGGTCAGTATTAGAACCACGAAAAGTCAGTTCAGCAAATGGCTTTCACATCGAAAATGCTGTTCATCAAACTCGCTTTTGTGGGGGGCTGTGCCCCATACTCTAATTTTATATATATATATATATATATATATATATATATATATATATATATATTACCAACTCCGAGATCGCACTACAGTGAGAAAAGGGCAAATTTTCCGATCTTCACTGTACCGCGATCTCACAATAATAGTTCATTGAATGGCATTTTTGATGTAAAATGCCATTCGCTGAACTGAGCTTTCGTTTGTGGTTGTAATGTAGACCCAGGTAGCATGGCAGGGCAGATCTTGTACATCAGAATCAGCCTTATCTAAAGCCTGGTGTATGATATGACTTGGAACATCAGTGAGATGCACAGATATCTCCCTCATCTTCATCTTTAGAATTGCCATGGCATGGTCTGTTGGGTCTAGACATGTTGATGGGAGTTGAGCAACTGTTCTCCATCATGGTGGGGACAGGTTTATCCGTCTTTGATGTGTTCCACATAATACATATATCTATCCAACAAAAGCTTGTTTTTCCTCCTTGGCCACTTGTTGCCTATCTGCTCAGGTACTTATTTACTTAAGGCCATGCTAATAAACAGGCATTTGATTTCTGTTTGTGTACCGCCACTCTCCTGTGGCCCTTTGGCCCTTAGCCTGTACTGTTGCTAGGACATGATGACATTCCACTAGCTGTGTTGCTGTCTAGGGACCACCGTAGTTCATTTACTTTTTGCCTCTTTTTACCGTTGTGGACTTTTACAGCCTGTTGTTACCATCCCCTGGGTGTCTCAGTATGATACCCTGGGCATTTAAAAGCATCACTCAGTCACACCACCTGATTCACATTTTAACTGAAGGTCAAGCAAGTGTATGATGTGCACTTTTTTTGTCACCTCAACTATCTGCTGTTTTGGAGTTCCTGTACCATACAGATAAAACTTCAGCAGGAAAGAAGCACAAATGTATAATCTGTCACCAGCTTTTTGAATGCAGTACTTGTCTTGTATTTATTTCAGTAACACGTCTGCAGTTGCCTGTTGTGGTGTGAAATATTTAGAAACTCTGAAGCAGCTATTTGTGTTTTCATGACTTGCAATTAGATTTTTACCTGTAATCTGAGCAAATGTAAAGTAAAATGCTTTAGAACTTACTTGTATGCAGCTAGCCCATTCCTCATGGAAAAGCTACAGTTTGTATGCTACATTAAAAAACAAAGATTGTAGTAGTTCGCATATAATCAAAGCTGAAGTCACCAGACAGAACAACACTCCAAATCTACACAAAAGTGCTATGGTTTGTAATGCTGCATTTTAAAACGGTTGTAGTAAGTGGCACATTGTTGAAGGTGAAATCACCAAAACTACACATTAATGAAAGTCTTTCAAAAACAGTTAATGTGACATACTGTCCCCCCTCTTCACCCCATCTGGGTGGTTATGGCCCTCCACACACTGTCCTTTATACATTCTCACTCGGAGACCTAGGATGTGTTAGGTGAAGGGGAATACTTGGTTTCTTTGTCAGACCTTGTGTTTTTTCCATAAGGTTGTACAACTTGAAAGTTAGAATGTAAAATTGTAGGAGAGTATAGCTCCTTGCCTAGGAGGTGCAGAGGGGCACCCCCTCCCAAAAGACTCACCACACACAATTAATATTAGTTGTGAACAGTTACATAATGCATACTTGTGTAATGAGTTAATGAAATGTTTATGAAGCTGAACAATATTTCATAGCTTTTCATAGTACAAAGAGAATCGTTATGGTAGTGCTTAAATTTACTAGTTTGCTGTTTTGTAGTGAACATGGAGTGCTGTTTAAAGCATTCTACTTACATATACTACATGTCAGCAAGTGCTGCCTTCACCATTAAGAAACATGATGAGCTACATACATGCTTTAATATTTAAGTAGTGGCCTCCAGCCTGCTTCATTCTTAGCAAGTTGGTATTGTAATGTTTGTTAGAGTAAGACAGCAGTTTACCTTAATTTGTTTGAAAGGTAAATAACCGAATCACCGTTTGTGTGACTTGGTGTCATAAAACAAGACAACCCTGCAAACAAATGTCGAAACTTATTTCTTGGAATTTGAAAATCGACCATTTTTGAACTTCAAGAAAACAGTATATACCCCCGACATTTAAGACGTCACCGGATGTCTCCAAACAACGATATGCAGGGGGGCATGCCCCCTTGCACCCCCTGCTACTTTAATAAACTAACTCCAAGATTGCACTACAATCAGGGAAGGGGTACATGTTCCGACCCCCACTGTACTGCGATCTGCACTCAAAACAACAAATTACAATGAGGGAATGCACACTGGCATTCGCTCATGTGGAATTTCAAACATCCGTGGTTCGTCAAAACGGACTTTGTCTGAATGTTTTTTCACACATCTGCCATTGCAGATGTGCACTTCAAACATTTGAAGGTAAACTGACAGCATTAAATGCTGAGTACTATCACCCATTACAGTGTACTTTACCTCTTGTTAGTAAATGACTTTCATTTGGATTAGCCATGCACTATGTTGTGCTTTTAGAGTGAAGCATTTCCGTTAAGTTATTTTCAGTGGTCTATCATTACATGAGCTTAACACTTGTTACATGCCATAGAACCACTCACTAGTCAGTCTCTTCAGAGTTTGAGTCTGTCCAGCTTAGCCCTGAGTTCCTGTACTTTGACATGCTGTTGTGGAGAAGATGAGAGATTATTCCAGCCATACCAGGCAGTAGAGTTCAGTTTTACATCAGTGGGTCTGCTACACTTGCATGATATACCCCTCACAAAATAGATTTTCTCTGCGAATAATAGGGTGAAATTGGTTTGTGAGGCCTGCTTTGAAATGCTAGTTTTTGGACCACTTTGATCTCCTTATTTTTATCTTCAGCAATGACCTCTGAGCCCCAGTAACATGTCAACAACTAATACTGCCCATTCATTTTCTTTAGAGGTGAGGATTTGTTGACAGATGTTTGCTTCATAGATTTTCCAAGGCCGTTAAGTCTTATGACAATTTATGCCTGGCAGAACCTTCTCTCAGGCCACACTTCCTTTCAACAGGTGGACATGCCAGTCATTCCCAAAGTAAAGTTGTAAATTCCTATCCAGTTATCCAGGTTACATTTAAAGAAAGGTAGTGAATAACACTTCTTAACATGCAAGGGATGTGTATTTCAGAGGTTTGGGAAGTGATAAGTTATAAACTTGTTCCTTCATGTGTTTTATCTATTAGTGATTATTTAGCTCCTTGATTCTAGTATTGTTGGGAGCCTTTGGACTTGGAGATATGTTCCTAGACAACTGGGACTGTTATGGTGTGCTGAGAGAGGGAGCTTCCAGCCTCTCTTAATATCTTAGGGACTTTAAGCCTGTGATCTTTTTGGTTAGGAACCTTTGGGGTCTTTCTTATTGTTTGATGCATTTAGTATGATACATCCCGAACCAGGAATTATGATCAGTAATTGGTCCAATCAATACAGACTATAATGGAGTGATTTCCTCTTTAGACATTGAAGATATTCCTTTTGCAATTAGCAGTGCTAAGTAAAAGGATTTTCTGACAGCTGTTGTCACATTATGGTCAAAAGAGAAGAAATTTACAATCCACATTACTAGGTCTCTGACTACATTTTTATTTTCTAATGGTGTGTTGTCTGTATAGTACGATAAGAGGAGGGCTTATCTGCCAAAATCGTCAATGCTGTACTTTTTATCATTCAGTTTGAGCCTATTTTTATTACACTATGAGTTTACCAGAAAGAGAGAGTTCTATTTAGTTTTGGTGTTAAGATGGTGACTTATCAACAGTCCCCAGTTTGCAGTCATCTACAAACTTTTTTAGCTTGTGGTCTTAGCTTGGGTCAGTTTTTAAGGCCTTCATGCTTTGGAACAATTGTTATTTAAGTTACATCAGTCATTGTGGTTGTGTGCTTGAAGTGATGCTGCATGGATTTCATTTGCTAAGTCATGGTTCTCTCAAATTGCCTCATCGGGAAGACTCCCCCCCCCCAGAGATATCACAGTCTCTGAGTTGATTATAATAGTTGTGGACTGCAGAGGTTTTTTTTTCATACTAGGGCGTACTCTGCCATTGAGTGAAACAGATAAGCAGTTTTGTTGATTGGTGGCCAGCAAAACAGAGTTTTCTGACAACAGCTTTCCTGCTCATTTGTTCCTTTCGTGACTGCATGCATTGCTCTTAAATGCATTCAGCATTCATATTCTATCATTTTATCTTACTTGAAAGCTTTCTCAATGTTCTTGGAGTATTTAGGAATTTGATACTGCCCTCTTACAAAAGATGAACCTTCACTAACTTGCTTTCCTGTGACCATCCATTTGACATTCATTCAACTGATCCGACCACTAATAGGACTGATGGAAATTCTACCCTTGAATTATCAAATAGGCTTATTTCAATGACTTTTAATACAGTTCTCAGTGGGACAGCAGCACACACTCTTCTTTATTTTTTGTAAATACCTTTTCTTTTCATACGTTTATGTGCCTGTGTATCACATCCATGTACAAATAATGTAGGTACAAAATAAAATGAGTACACTGTGTTGGATACATTAAAGCCAGCTAAAACACCTGCATGATAAAACATTGTTTAAATTATTGCAAGTATTTGGGCACCTATATTTTTTTCCATTTTTTTAAGTTCGTAATTCTTACCTAAATTAATAAAGACTTCTTATGTTTGAACTTTTACCTTGTAAACAATTGTTTGACCCTTTTTAAATGCAGAAACTTTTTTTTGCAATCCCACACTACAAAACAGTCATTATAAAAGATAAAATATGCTAATATTTCCTCTTAAGTGTGTAAACTGTGTAGCAAAATTACAACATGTAGCAAACTGAGACAATAAAACACATGATCTAGCATCCATGTCTGAACTAATACAGCCCAAGCAAATTAGTTTCAAGGACATAAAAGGGAAACCTGAGTAAGAGCACAATTTGTTTCCCTTCCCCATCCTGGCATCCTAATATATCTATCCCAAAGTCTAGGTTCTGAGAATCATTCAAAAAGGGTTCAAATGGCAGTGGGATTCTCAGAGGACCCCCCCCCCCAATCTGTAAAACTAAACTTCTCTGTTTCCTCCTGTTCTGGAACAAGCACTGTCTCTCGTGGAATCCTAGAACTAGTTTCCTCAGAACAAACAGAGAAAGGATTTTATTCAGAAATCTTTCTGGTATCAAAGAAACACTTGGAAGACTAGTCCTAGACTTTACTTTTTTTAACCTTCTCATCAACGTTCCAAAACTCAGGATGCTTTTCCTACAATCTCTGTTACCTCTCCTCCCACATCTAAGTTTTTTGGTAACTCTAGATTTAAAAGATGCTTATCACAGCCCAATTCTCAAAGTTTTCAGTTTTTTAAAGATTTTCTGTATCTTGTTTCCATTTTCAGTTCTTTCTGTTATCATGTGGGCTGTCTACACCTCCAAGAAAGTTTGCAGAGTGTCTGGCACCCATAATAGCTCATTGCAGGTTGCAGGGCATTTGCATTTTTCTATATTTGTATGACTGATATTTGCAGAGTCTTCTACAGGTTGTCAAAAATTTCTTGCTTGGGTAATTAAATTTCCTGTGCATTTGGGGTTCCAGGTGAACAGGCAGAAACCTTGTTTCTTTCCCTTTCACAGGATACTGTTTCTGGAATGGCTTCTGAATACAACACTCATGAGGATTTGTCTTTCTCAGGACAAGTAGAACTTTACAAGGAACAGTTTCTGATTTTCTGTAATCAGTCTTCTAAAATCATCCAGGAAGTATCTCAGAATTCATGCCTTCTACAATTATGATTCCTTTGGCCAGACTTCACTTGAGGAAAATTCAGTGGTTCTTCAAATCTGTTTGGACCCAACACCAGCATCTCCTATACTTTTATATCCCTATGTTGCAATTTGTTAAAATGGAGTTAATTTAGTGGATTGACAAGTTATGTTCCAACTCAGGTGTCTCATTCTCTCTTCCAAATTCTACTTAATCTGTAACCACAGGTGTCTCAGATTATGCTTGAGGAATTGTTTCCAAAGGGTTTAAAGTTCAGAATCTGTGGAACAAGCAAGACAGACTAAAACACATAAATGTCAAAAGAAATGATAACAATAATAAATGATGTCAGAGCTTCTAAACTATATTTGGACTCCAGGTCCTGTGCTACTTAATTACAGGGAACATCACAGTGATGTGGTACATAAACATATGGGGAAACAAGATCATATCCCCTTTGCAGACTAGCTGAGATAACCTAGGACCTAGCAACTCATTACCATCACTCATACACCACCAGAGTGAAACATTATTGCAGACAAGCTGAGCAGGACACTCGTCAATGAAAATTGAAATGGGGAGGGGGGAGTCTTCCAGGAATTAATCCAGCTGTAGGCAACTCCACAAATAGGTTTCTTTACCTCTGTTCAGAACAGACAATTAAAGAAGTTTTGCTCTAGGATTCCTTGCACACCAGCTTGGAAGACAGATGTCTTCTCATTCCCATGAATGGGAATGTTCCTTTATACCTTTGTACATTTTACACTGATAACCAGAGTTATTCTAACGATTCAGAAGGCTTCTCCAGAGATAATTGTGGAGTCTTTGTTTTGGCCAGGCAATAGTGGTTCTTCCTTCTTTTTGAAAATAGCCAGAGGCAATTACCACAAGCTTCTTCACAGAATGTACTTATTCACACAAGACGGGAGTTGTTTGATACACCTCAGCCTTCGACTTCTTCATCGGACTGCCTAGATGATCTAGTTTTAATACCTTTTAAGCATGCTGGAATACATTTTTTATCCCACCACCTCAAGCTTGACTTCTCTGTGGTCTGTGTGATTATTCCCTCATCATGTGCCCTTTTTCTTAACCATCTGCCAGACAGGGTGGCCAAAAAGGGCAACGGGATTGGTAAAAAGTATATTCCTTTGTGATGTTAGGACTTGGAGCCCCTTAGCTGCCCAAGTTCCAAACTTTCGTGGTGGAGGGAATGTCTATTCAAGAGTTTCTCCCAGAGTGTGGGATAAGGGAGGATTTTGTCTTCACCTTAGTAATGCCATTTTATTGGCTCTACAACCTACCATGTATTTGTTTTTTTGTAGTGGAAGCCATGGGCAGGTCTTCAGATATGGTCAGGTGCCTACATCAGTTGCCTTGGCTGCATTCCTTTCACCTCCCAGAGATTACTTAGATGTCCTTTTGGTGAATTCTGTGCTTTGCACAACTCAGTTGTTCAGACAGGGACTTATTTGGTGCCAGGCAGGTCCTTCCTTTATCAGGAGATCGTCTTCCCCACTACTGTATTGCTTTTCTAAAGGAAAGAGACCCCTTTGGCGTCCTAGAACACACCGTCAAGTCTGCCATGCTTGCCTGTACGTCAGGTCTGACAGGGCAGTCTTAACATTTCTGTCCGATTTCCCTGGTAACTGAATTATCTGGTGTTTGGGGGATGGAGAGCAACCTCTAGCTATCCTGAGAGAGACATACATAAATTGTTACCCTCTGGGTGTGTTGCTTCTCGTGGCCCTTTTCCTTTCATACCATCCTTTCACTCCTTTATGTGAATCTTCAGAGAAGTTGGGGAACAGGCCAAGACACCCCCCCACCTGGGCGGAGGGAGAGATCACTTCTGTGTCAGTGGGAAGAAGATTATATAGTTGCTCCTACTACTTTGCTTGTGAGTACTGCTGCAATCCCGTGGGTCTGGATTTCAAAGGAAAAATGTCCCTATAATGCCTACCTTGCCTTTCCTTTCTTTTCCTCTCCTCCGAGGGGGGGTTTATTTTCACAATATTTTGGGTGGGCTACCCTGCCATCTCCATACTGGGGGGGAGCCCTTCATAGCTCTGGAAGCTGTGCAGGCAGTTAATGAGTGATGCTGCAGCATTTGTTGCTGTAGGTTCAGCTCTGTACCATAACATGAAAACTTCCAGAAAAAGTGCTGGTTGATGGGAGAATGAGCCCACAGGACACAATGAAAAAGGGTCCTCTTCATAGGTCAACTGAATAAGTAAGAATGTGATACTTATCAGTTTCTCATTTACTTTATTTTGGGCCATGGTTCACTTACTTGATTTTCTCTATTAATATGTGTAGAGTAGATATCAAACCTACAAAAGTATTATATCCATTAGTTAAGTGGGAAACATTAGCTAGAACTCTTAAAAAAATTCTCAGTATCTTGACAAAGCGGGATCTGACCCTTCACTTTTTACTTCTTTAGTAGAGCAACTTTGAGGTCATGGTATCTTAAGATGTATATAATTGGAGTATGAGGGTCTAATGTTGATATTGTTATTAATTGTAATGGTTGTTGAAATTATAATTTCAAAGGAGTTTTCAAAGCATCCTAATTTTGTCCATGTGGTTTCAAAGCGCTAGTTATTTGGAATAAAGAATGTAACACTGGGGACCCTTCTTAATGAGTCTTTGATTAGGTTCATCCACTCTTCCATTCCAGTTTAGTATTTTTTTCTGAAGCTCCCACTGTAGATGGCATGTGTACCTTTCAGCCCATCCAATGATGCAATGTGCCATACTAGGACATCACATCCAACCTTAACCCTTGAACCTGTCAGTTATTTTCTGCTTTCCGTACAGTTTGTATCTTATTCCTGAATTAGGTCATACCAATGTTTTGGCACTTGGTACATAATGTAGCAAAACCTTCAAACTGTTTTTCTGGCTGTCTGATAATGAGCCAAAATTCACATCATCATGGTCTTTAAGTGCTTGGAACTGAAGCATGACATGAGGTACTTTCAGTTAGTGATACCAGTTCTGCCCAGTTACCATTAGACAACTGAGAAAAAGTTCAGGCCTGTATTGCTGTCTGTAGAAAGGTGTAGGTTTAAAGTACAGAGCTCATACTGCACACCCTTAACCATCAGACCAGGGCTTCTTGTGTTTAAGGGAGGATCATAATTGTCCCAGTCTGGCAAACAGCCCAGAAACCTAGCCTGTCCTGGGTGACAGTCAGGGGCACAGAACTCAGGATGTTTTATACTACTGTAATATTGCCTGGGGCAGCTGGCATACACACTTTAAAATAGCCTGTTATGCCTTCCCCTTGTATGTGTGTGTGTGTGTGTCTGTCTGTCTGTCTCTTGCTGCACATACTCCCCAGGAAGATTTCATGAGCAGTTAGCCGTGCTAAGCATGTGCCCCTATCCAGTAGTGCTGTCTGACATGCACTGCTTCTCCAAACAGTGCTGGACATGTAGTGGACTGGATTACTTCTTCCTCACTAGCTTATCCAGCACCTAGACCTTTGATTTCTGGGGGCTTTATCCCTCCACATCACAGAGATGGCAAAATATATAGATATTTAAGTATACTTATAAGCAGTATAGTTGTCAAATCTTTATTTCAAGAAAGTGTGCTCAGTTAGTGGTTGGAGTAAATTGGTAGGGTCAAAGGCTGTGTGCATTCTCTTGGTGTTGCATGTGATTATATGCATCTGCCAGCATAGAGCACATGCATCCACAAACATAGGAGCTTCAGAGAAAAAAATTCAGAAATGGAAGGGGAAGGTAGGATTAGAGATGAGCCACATTGTATATCATCTTATACAGCAAGAACATGTTTGTTGCTTACATCATTACTTATCCCAAATTAAGTGAATTCTCCATCTTGCTGTTGATAAACCTTTGGGGTTATTAACAAGTAGGATGCAAATTGCTGTCATAGGTCACTCCCATCACTATATAACACTGGAAATTAAAAAAAAAAAACATATAGAGTAGCCTAATGTAAGTTTTGAAAAGAGTGTATTTTATAAGAAAAGATTAAACTGTGATCTTGTTATACATGTAATGTTGTAATGGTTCTTGCTCCTTGTCTTTTTCCGATAAAAATGCTTCAAAAGTTAGGCAGAGTATTAGTAACACTGCTCATACACACCATGCTGCTGTGATAAACTTGATTTCAGATGGGAAGGACTGTTTTTACCTGAGTTAAAATGCAGTGTGGCCTGTGCCTTGCAGTTTGTGCTACATTTAATTTCAGTGTCTGTTTTTAAGTATTCTATCAAATTATGTAAATTCCTACCACTGAGTATCACTACTTTAGGAAAATGAGAGTTTGAATTTTTAATTTAATGGATCATTTGTCTGCTTTTCTGCTTTGACTGTTGCAGCTGCATATGTTTTTTTTTTCTGTAGAGAAAATGTTTTGATTTTTTTCCATTGTGAAAATAAGCTGTAAAGATTTGTTATGGTGTCATGTTATACTTCATGTTGTAAGTCTGTTGTACTTGCATGTGTTTTTTTTTACTGTTCATTGTTTGACCTTCCTTTTTACTGTTAGCTGACATATTGTATAACCCTTTTTGCTGAAGCTGTAAATAGACCATAAAAGCTACACTGGACATTATCATTTGTAAATGAAATGAAAATGCAATTTTGTTGATAATAAAAACAAAACCCTGCAAAAGCCTGTGCATTTTTCTGTATGGTGAAATAATTGGATCATTGTTTGAATATGGGCAATGAGATCTGTTTTCAATGCCTGGTGTACTACCTTAATGTATGTAAGTGGGCTCTGTAAATGGTACTGCAGCCTTGTACACCTATAGCTGTTTCTTTAAACCATTTTTATAGTAGAACTGCTGCTGGAAGTGATGTGTAAGTGGAAACATGTTTGTATATTCAAACCACAAAGTCCCAGTCTAAGTAAGTTGCCAAAGGCTGTGACACTGTGATGTGTTATGAGGAAGGCACAAGGAGCTTAACGTGATCTGATGTCATTTTCATTCGTTCCTCAATGACTGGGTTTGGATCTGACTCAGCCACCTTTTTTCAGTCTAGAATCCGACTTTCAAGCTCCTCCTTTTACCCACAGTGCCGCTCATTGCTGCTTTACCTCAGATCTCATTTGCCACTTTAGCGATTGGTCTTCATTTCTCGTTGTCGAACTAGTTGTTAAGGAATTGTAAGTTATTTAAATGTTTTTTTTTCTTGCTAATTTCTTGTTGAAATGTGCCTTCTTCCTCCTCTCTTTACCCTTTTTAGCGTGTTAGTGTTAAACTAGATTTTATTTCCTTCTTATTTCTACTACTTAGTATAGCTCCAGTTACC
This sequence comes from Protopterus annectens, assembly GCF_019279795.1. Classification (NCBI taxonomy): domain Eukaryota; kingdom Metazoa; phylum Chordata; order Ceratodontiformes; family Protopteridae; genus Protopterus; species Protopterus annectens. Next base: position 1,141,507,136 of record NC_056746.1, read on the forward strand.
ATTGCTGGTATTCTGTTTCTTTCCTTACCTCTTCTGAGATAATTTTGTTTACCATTGTTGGTATTTCCCCCCAAAAAAAACACACACTGTCTTTCTTTTGTCTTCTTTTGTTTACTTTCAAGGTAATTTTTACTGTTGCCAGTGTTTAGTATGGAGGACAAACCTACCAGTTTCAAGAAATGCTCTTCTTGTGGGCATAAGGCACCCAATTTTGATGCCCACAGGGAGTGCTTTTATTGTTTAGGCCTGGATCACCTTCAGGTTTCACGTGAAAACTGAGAGGGTTTTAACACCAGGGCTGTTAGTGATAGGCGGAAAAAGCTTATCCTTAAAAGGATGTTGCCTGCATCTTCCTCTGATTTTTCTTGTACATCTGGGGCTCAAACCCCCTTGATAAGTCAGAAATCTTGGACACCAGGGAGTCGAGAAAGTGCTCTCCTGTACGTTCTCCTCCATCAGCTTAGAGTTTGGAGCCACCATCTAAAGTGAAAGAGGTCTCAGATCTGACCCACTTGGATCCTCCAACCACAAAACCTAAAAAGGCTTTGGATCTGATGTCATCAGATCCAACCATATGTTCTAGATCCCCTCGGATTCAGTCTCCCCATCTCTCTTTAGAGCCAGTCTCTCCCACATTAAGATCTCCCCTTTTAGTGGAGAAACCTAGGAAGACTTCTCAACCTCCTTCAGTATCTTTTTCTGTCAGGTCTTCCCAGAGTTTATTGGAGAAGGATGTGGATAGAATGATGAGAAGGTTCCTTAGGACTCAGATCCAGGTGGGGGTTATTCAGGCTGCATCTCCCATTGAATCTGTGAGTCTACAGTCTTTGGCACACTCTATAGTGACTCCTTCTCTGATCCGACTTGAGGTTTCAGAGTGGTCGGATCAGAAGATCCCAAGTGCAGAGGTGTTGGATCCAAGGATGCTGGCTTCCTTGACTCCAACCATTTCCCTGATTCAATTGGTCTCTAGCATTTCAGAGCAGAATGGGTCTTGGAGCCAAAGTGTTGGTGTCAGGTCCAGGGGGATGACTTTGACTCAGAGGGTTACGGAGACATCACTTACCCTTGAGGCCTCAGCATTTGACACCTCGTGTCTGATTCCCTCCTCAAGAGCAGAACCCAGAGGGAATGGAGTACTGACTGAACTGAGAGCTTCTGCTCCAGGGAGGCTAATTTTCACTTCCCCTGGCCCTTCTGCTTACAAGATTGTAGAAAGGGTTTTCTCCCATCGGGGAATTCTTGAGCTATCACCTCTTCAGATCCTATTACCATTCCTACTCAGGATCTGAGTTCTAAGTCTCATCATCATCTCCAACAGGGACAGCCAGCCTGTTAGAGCTTCCAGATGATCCCTGTGCAGGGACTTCCCCTTTCTTCTGACACTTCTCTAGAGTACCCCACTGAATAGGTTCCTCAGCAGAAACCTTGTAAAAGGAGACGCCTGGATTCCCCTCAGGAGTATTGACAGAGGACACTGATTTTGGTGAAGGAGAAGGGTCCCCCAAATCTCCACCAGAAGACTCATTTAGAGACATTTTAAAAATCCTGTGCCAAAAAGGTGGAAGGTCTTCCCAAAACTCTTCTCACGAGGAATCACTGTTTCTGAAAACCTTCGGGTCTGGCTCATCTACATCTTGGGTAACACCCCCAATGGACTAGCTTATTGACATTGTCTTCTGATGGGCATGGAAGGAGCTAGATGCCGTAGAGCCCATTCCCAAATGTCCTGATAGGATCCTAAGTGCACCATCGGACAGGCAGCATTTGGCTAAAGGGATTCCTGTAGATGCCATGGTTGTTGCAGGGCATGAAAAGGAGCTAGCAGAGCAGAGCTCTTATGTCCGTCCCTCTAATAGAGAGTCTAAGGCTTTGGGCACATATGGACAGTGAGTGTATACTTCAGTGACTTTTGTTATTCGAACACTGAATTATCTGGCACATTTTGCTTGGTTACAGAGGGGCTTAATAAATAAACTCTCTAACTCTATCCCTGGGTCCATGTAGGAGGAGGAACTGAAAGCTTATTCTTCGCAACTAGCCACCATACAGTCAATGTCTAATGCATTCATGAGGCTAATCTCTCATGCTGCTGAGAGTTCCTCATGGGCCGCAGGTATAGGTACATCAATATGGAGGCATGCCTGGATGCGCTTTTGTGACTTTATGACCTCTTTAAAGCATCAATCTTCAATGCTGCCTTTGATGGATCTTCTTTATTTGACCCTACCATTAAAGAGACTCTCTCCCTTATTGAACAGGATGGAAAGATCTTATCTGCCATAGGAATGTGTTTTTCTACCCCATAGAGATCCTTCTCCAGAAATCAATGTGGTGGTAAGAAAACGTGGTTTCGGAAATATCAAGGGCCAATCCAAGATTCATGTGGAGAAGTATCCCCCAGAGGCAGAGGGGGAAATAATTATAATAATGGAAGATGCTGCCCATGTGGCAAGGGGGTGCAAAATCAAGGGTCTCAAGATTCCTTCTCCGACAGACCCTTTCAGCATTCATGAAAGGTTGACCAACTGTTCTTTTCGGAAGACAGTCTGGGGACACTTGTCTTTGCACCCAGAAGTCTGGGCAGCCATCATAAAAAGCACATGGGTGCAAAGAATCATATCTAGAGGATATTTTTATTCCCTTTTCACAAGATCCTCCAAGAATAAAAGTGTCTCCCAGATGTTCCACCCAGTCAGTGCGAGCAAGCAGCTCTTGAAATTGAAAAGCTGCTAGACAAAAGAGTCATCCAAGAGGTCCCACCAAACCAAAGAGGATCCAGTTTTTACTCAAGGTTCTTTTTATTGCCAAAGAAGACGGGACCTGAGGTCCATCCTGGATCTCGGTTATCTAAACAAGTTAATAAAGAACTCCAAATTCCAGATTGTCACAGTTCAGTCCATTCTGCCGTTACTCCAGAAAGGCCACTGGATGTGCTCTGTAGATCTGAAGTATGCGTACTATCACATCAAAATAAACAGGTGATCCTGCAAGTTCTGTCACTTTCAGTTGGGATCCAGTCATTAAAAGTTCAAAGCCTTGCGCTTTGGTCTCACCACAGCCTCCAGGGTATTTACCATATGTATGGCAGTGGTTGCAGCTCATCTAAGACTGCATGAATTTAGGGTGTTTCCTTATTTAGACAACTGGCTTCTCACTGCATCAACCAGGCATCTATTGATAGCAGCCAGAGACTATTTTCTTAAGGTGACTCTCTAGGCATCACCATAAGTCTTGCAAAGTCCAAACTTCAAGTAGTATAAGTCTTGGCATTTATAGGGGCTCGCTTAGACACAATGGCTCTTCAGGTGTCCTTACCACAGAGCAGAATTCTTTCTCTAAAGATACATGTCAAGTCAGGTTCTGTCTCATCCTCTTCCTCCACACAACTTGATTTTAAGAGCTCTGGGATTGATGGTTGCAGCAATCACTTTGATTTCAGCAGCTCATTTTCCCATGAGAATTCCTCAGTGGACCCTACAAGTGTAATGGTCCATTTTATACCACCCCTTATTTCCAATAAAACTATCCAGGGTTTACAAAGACACGTTAGAGTGGCAGATCCAATCCAATGAGATTTGACAAGGTCATACCTTTATCCTTCCTCTACCCATTGCCACATTGACCACAGATGCTTCTCAGTTTGGGTGGGGGAGCATTACTTAAGACAGACTTTTCAAGGCACACGGACCCCAGTAGAGACCAAATTAAATATAAATGTCCTGGAGATGAGAGCGGTCCTATTAGCATTGCAGGCCTTTAAGAATTCTCTCCCTCTGGGAACAATTGCTATTCAAACCGGCAATATGTCAGTGGTTTTGTACAATAAGTGGGGAGCCAGATTTTACCCTGTTTGGGGAGAGGAAATGAGAGTTTGGCACTGAGTGATCTCTTCCAACTGCTTTCTTGTAGTGATATACATTCCAGGGAGATCAGATGTTCTACTGGACAGGTTCAGCAGGACTCGTCTAATGCCAAACAAGTGGTCTCTCAGTCAGTCATTGGCAAACATGATCTTCCAGCATTGGGGTCAGCCATGCTGTGATCTGTCCGCTTCTCCCCTCAGTAACAAGTGCAGCAAGTTCTTTGCCCTAATACCCCCTCAGGGACAGTCACCAAGAGATGCTGTAGTCCAGATTTGGCCCTCTGGTCTTCTTTATGCTTATCCTCCCCACCCCTAATTCCCAAGTGTCTTCAGAAAGCTATCAGGTTGAAGAGCAAAATATTCCCCATTGCTCCCTTTTGGCCTCAGCAGATTTGGTTTCCCTTCCTATGAACTCATCTAATATGTCTTCCTTGGACACTGGACCGAAGTTCAGCTCTTCTCTCACATCTGTCAGGCATGATTCACTCAGACATTCAAGGCCTCAAGCTTGTCTGCATGGTTTCTCCAGTTCCATTGATGGCTACCCATTCCAGGCTTTCCTCTCTTGTTCAGAATCTTGTATTCATCTCAGAAACCCTGTATGAGAAAGAATTATAAAAGTAAATGGAAGGGATTTTCCTTATGGGCCCACAGAAACATTTGGATCCTTTCTCTGCTGGTATCTTTGCTGTTATAGAATTTCTCGCTTCTCTTTTTCAAGGTGGGGCTAGTTTATTTTCTTTGAAGTTTCACCTGGCTGCCATTTCGAATTTTCACATTGGAGATTATTAATAATTTCTCTTTGGCATTATTTAAGTTGTGCAAGGCTTTTTTTAAGTATATATTTTTTTTACTTGTGCCTTCTATTAAGGACCCTGTATGGCCATGGGATCTTACTTTAGTCTTATAGTCTCTGATGCAGTCACTTTTTGAACCCTCTGCAAAAGTGGACCTCAAATTTCTTTCTTGGAAAACAATTTTTCTTCTAGCTATAGCTTCACCAAGATAAGTGTCTGAACTCTAAGCACTTTCTTCAAAACTGCCTTACTTGATTTTCCATAAGGATAGAGTTACATTCCATACAAATCCATCCTTCTTACCCAAAGTTGTGTCAGAAAAAAAACATTAGTCAAGTCATCAGTTTGGCTGTTTTCTGTCCAAAATATGAAAATAAAGGAGAATACATGCTCCATTCTTTAGATGTACGTAGACAACTTTGCTTCTCTGTAGAACGAAGGAAGTTAGGAAGACGGATCAATTGTTTGTTTTGCCAAAAACAAGTTGGGCAGGCCTGTCTGAAAAATTACAATAGCCTACTGGATTACTGATTGCATTTCTCATATCTATTCCTTAAAAGGTTTGACCTTGCCAAGACAACAAAAAACTCATTCAACTAGGTCAGAGGCTACATCATTTGCTTTTTAGTCCAGGGCGTCCATTGATGATGATTGTGTGGTTGCCACTTGGTCTAAAGCTCATACTTTTGTGGTTCATTATAAATTGGACATCATCTCCAGAAAAATAGCTGCCTTTAGCTCTGCAGTACTCTGGAATATACTTCCATGAGGTCCTCTCAAATTTACTATAGCTGGGGACTCTGTCCCATTCATTGAGGAATGAATGAAAATGACCAGCAGTTTTTTAAGGTATGTACTTGCCATAACTATGCATGTGTGTTAATTTTTATTCTTCCTCAACTCCCCTCTCACCTTCCCCCTTCCTTGTCTTCAGGAATGACCTAAAGGAAATTTGTTAAGAACCTTTGTTTCTGTTTGAGCCCCTTTTCTATTCTGTTTTGTCACATGTTCTATCAAACATTGGAGGCAGCAGACTCAGTCTGAGGTTAAGCAGTGATGAGGGGCATTATGGATAAAGGGAGGAGCTCAGGAGTTTGATCCTAGACTGAAAAAAAGTGGCCGAATTAGATCCGAGCCCATTTGTTGAGTAAGAATGAAAATGAACAACACAGATGCATAGTTATGGTAAGAGCATCATTTAACATTTCCCAACTTCCTGCCACTTACACAACTGAGCGGATTTAACATCTGTACTGATTAAGCAGTAGTTTTCTAGAGCTTCATGATTCATACGGCTATGTTTTTGAATTTGCCACAAAGCACCAAGATCCAATAGAGCTTATTTTGTTTTGGTTAACCCGGGATAGGACCAGATCACAATATGTTGTCCAAAGGAACTCTGTAATTGGGCAAAGGCAGCCTCACCTTCCTTCAGTTCTTTCCTGTCACTTTCATCTTGCTTAGTTGAGTTGATCCATCTTTGGTGTTCTCACTGCATTTTTCAGGGAAATGATTAGACATCGTGACAGTGGGTTCCTCTCAATAACATAATTTCTGTGATTAATCTCTTATAGGAACCACCATCAGCAAGTTTTCAGATCATGTCTGGTATTGATAGTCAAATTGCATAGTATGCAGTATAGTGTTGCACCTAGATAGTGATTCGTAAAATCTGGTAGTGTTACAGAGCAACAGCTAAAAGCCACAGAAAGATTTTAATGTAGATAAGCATATAACAACATGCAAATGAAGAAGTGCAGTCAAATGAATATATAATGAGATACAAATAAGGACCACCAAAAGCAGGTTGCAGTTCATTTTCACCAGGCATGAAGTCCTGCAGACAGTGTCCCTCAGTATAAAGGTAAAAAGGCATGCTGAAAGTTTCAAGAGCTGTATCTAGTGAAAGTGCTTAGAGCATCAGTAGCCATACCTGAGCGCTATTTGTAAGTGCTGCTAACATCCATGTGGGAGCATGATTTAGTGGTAGGCAGCACAAGCAAAAGCAGTACCAACACAGGCTAACACCATACCAGCTGACTGACAAGAACCTTCAGTACTGTTTTCACATGGACCACAATGTCATGCAACCATTGATTAACCTGTACGGCCCACAAAATGTATCTGGTGGAATGCATGCCCTTCCCATACCATTGGATACCAATATACGTATAGTTCTTACCATTCTTGCTACAGGAATCTTCCAGAGACAAACGGGATATATTTGGGTTTTGTAATAGGCATGTTCAGTGTGTTCCTTGATAAATTGCTGCTACATGTACATGAGAATGTCTGATGCTCATCATAGTCAATATAGTACAAAGTCCTGGGACTTCCTGCCATGCAGAAACTAGTGGCCAGCATGAATACCAGAGTCTTACACCATCCCCCAGATGGTGGATGACTTTTGCTGCCTGATATCAGGACTTCAGTGGTATAAAGGTTCATTGTCAGGTGCCATCTTCAGATGTTCTTCCACAACACTGTTGCAATTTTCATAACCTAAGGGATCTGCTGCCAAGGATAGCCCAATGTCCGGCCAGTACACCAAAGCCTTTAGTACTTACAGGTGCCATATGTCACACTTATGCTCCCTGTGCAGGGGGTAGGGCATAAAGATGATGTATGGACACACACAAACTCAGAACTTCACTGCCAATCTGAATGCCATCATTGAAAATTGGTTTGAATGCCCTTCTGCTGTGCCGCTTACCATGCCATGTTTCAGATAAGTGCCCTATTGGGATTTCTTCTTGCCTTTCTTTTTTATTTAGTGCTGTTGGGTTCATGTCATCCAGAAGGAGAAAATGTCAGTGTGGGAGGCAGATACCCCATAAAGACTGTCATGACCAGTGTCTTTATTGATGTTAAGTTGTCTATCTTGCCTTCATTCTTGCTGGTTGGGTTTGGAGCCGATCCTCGGCTCCGACTCGGCCATCTTCAAAAGCTCGAGAGCTGCTTACTGGCTCGAGGCCCCCCCTATATCCCATGATGCCTGGCACTAGATACCTAGATCTCGTTTGCCGTTTCTGCTGCGAGGTTGTTCTACTGGCTCAGGTTGTATAAAACTTTATTATTATTGTATTTTTCTTGTTAAAACTGTACTTTTTAGTGTAGAATTAGTCGTTAGATTAGACTGTTGTATTGTAGCTAGATGTTCATCGTGTTACACTGCTGCAGTCATTACACTTGGGTTATCCTGCCGTCAGGTGGTCCCGCAGTTGGCCTGAGTTCCAAAGTCTTGGTCCGGCGTCAGTTGCTGTCGCTTCTTCCCTGACGTCAGTGCACCAGGGGTGTATAAGATGCATCCGATGCCATTTTCTTCAGTCTTTCTAGCCACGCGGTGCCCAAAGCAGAAGCAGTTCGCAAGTGCCGGTCAGCCAACTCCTGAGATTTTCAAAGTCGAATTTCAGATCCGAAGTCTTCAATAAAATAAGTACGGAAACTAATCCCTCAGATGGGTCCGGAGCCGCTGAGCAGGCATCGGCTTCTGAGGGTTTTTTCAGACCTTCACAACTTACCATTAAAACAACAGCCACGACAAAGGTACCATTAAAGACAAAGAAACAAGTACAGCATTCTCCTGGACAGTCCTCCATGCCTAAGAAACAGATGCTTAAAATGGCAGAAGACCTCATTACTCTAATCAGGGGTTCCCATCCCCCTCCTGAGAAAAGGCCTAGGCAGGATACAGACTATGACTCTTCTGATCAAGTTTCCATTTCCTCTGATTCCTCTTCAGACCAGGGATACTCTCTACCCCCCTATGAGGACTCTGATGCTGAAGAATCTATCCCTTCAGCCTCTCCTCCTGAGGATTATTCTTTTGGGGAAACTTTACATACCATGAGGGAGCATTTACATTGGGAAAGCCAGGATTACTCAGAATCCAAGAAAAGGCTCAAGGATTTCCTCTTATTGCCTCAACACAGGCCCCTGGCTATTCCGCCAGTGCTAGATATTGTGGATGATGTGTTCTCTGAATCCAGTTTATCTCCTGACTCTTTGCCCCCTGCTCCAGCCAAGCCAGATAGGTATTATAGAGTCCCTGACTCTCACAAGTTTCTTTACAAAAACCCTTCTGCTGATCCAGAAACTATTTCCCAGGGTCCAAAAGGGGTTAAGGCTTCCATTGCAAAAAATCCAGTACCCTCTGACAGAGATTCCAGAGCTTTGGATAGATGAGGGAAGAAAGTATACACTTCTGCAACTTTAGCAGTAAGAGCTTTAAATTGCCAGTTTCACATGCTTAAGTACCAACAATATTTAATGTCTCAGTTAAAACAAAAAATGCTTGCAAGCTCAGGAGCTCCTGATTGTAAAGAAATGCAGGATTTATTGCATGCAGTTGAACAGGTGGGAAAAACATATGCTGCAATGTGGTTTTGATTCTTTAGAGGCGTCTTGTAGAGCCGCAGTTACAGATTCTGTGATTCGAAGACATGCTTGGTTAAAAGAACAAAGTTTACCTGATCATGTTAAGGCAAAATTATTGGATGCTCCTTTACAGCATGATACTTTGGTGTTAAGGCAGAAGAAGTGTTAAAGTAAATGGAGGATAAAGCTAAATCTATGCAAACAGTCAAGGATTTCTTACAGGTACAGCCACCTCGGTTTAGCAGAAATTGGCCAACAAAGAATTGGTCCTTTCCAGTGTCAGACAGGCCACAGAGAGACAGATGCAGACGCCCAAGAGGCAGATCTCAACCCCAAGGCTCAAACAGACGACAGTGGGCACCTCAACCCCAAAAGGTGGTGAGGACAAGTCTCAACCTTACAGGAAACAGTCACAATGACTTTCCCCTTCGTATGCCAAGCACGTCCCTTTTGGAAGCCCCCTTGGGGAAAACTAGCACTTTTTTCTCAAAACTGGCAAACAATCACCCAAGAGAAATGGGTCCTGAATATTGTGTCTCAAGGTTACAGATTCCACTTTCATACTTTACCAAAGCTAAAAGGAATGCCAGACCTGCCACAAAACCAATGGGCAGAGGCACAAAAACAAATTTCAGCCCTCATGGACATGAGAGCTATTCAAAAAGTACCACAACAGGAACAAGGACAAGGATTTTACTCAAGACTCTTCCTGGTCCTCAGAAAGGACAAGGCCTGGAGGCCCATACTAGAACTTTCAATTCTGAATACTTACCTGGATATTCTGAAATTCAAAATGTTGACATTACAGCAGCTTCTACCCATGCTGGGCCAAAAGGCTTGGCCTGTTACTCTGGACCTCAAAGAGGCATACCTGCATGTCCCTATCGGACAAAATTGCAGAAGATACCTCAGATTCAAAGCTGGTACAATGCACTACCAATTCTCTGCACTGCCCTTTGGCTTATCTACTGTGCCCAGGGTCTTCACAAAGTGCCTGGCACCAGTAATTGCATTTTGCAGACAAAAACGAATTCAAATATATCCATACCTGGACGACTGCCTTATTCAAGCAGAGACAAAGGACATTCTTCTGCAGCATCTGCCGTTTGTAAAAAGGTTGCTAATTTCTCTAGGGTACACAGTAAATGAAAAGAAGTCAAAACTAGTGCCCTCACAACAGATTATATTCCTCGGTGCCAGCTTAAATACAACAGCCCAGATGGCTTACCTCACGCCAGACAAACAAGTTCAACTAACTCAATATTTTCAGTTGCTGGCAAGAAAGTTCCATCTCCCTGCAAGAAAAATTCTGCAGGCCCTGAGATTCATGGCATCCTGCATACTAATACCATATGCCAGACTGCATATGAGGAAATTACAATGGTACCTGAAAAGTGTTTGGACTCAACACTCTCACAGTTTAGAAGCAGTAATACCAATGATTCCCTGCCTACAACAGGAGTTTCGATGGTGGGCACAGGCATGTCACCTAAACAAGGGTCAGCCTTTTACCCAACCCACAGCCAGGCAAACTCTAACAACAGATGCTTCAGATTACGCCTGGGGAGCACACATGGCAGGAAAATGCATTCAGAGCAAGTGGACCACAGACCAGATGCATCTTCACATCAATCAAAAAGAGATGTTGGCTGTTCAAAATGCCCTAACAGCTTTCAAGGACCTTCTACATCCAGGACAATTACTACTAAAGACAGACAACACCACAGTAATGTGGTACATAAACAAGCAAGGGGGCACGCATTCTTATCCCGTATGCAGTCAAGCCATGACCTTGTGGAACACAGCTCTAACGTATCAAGTTCACCTGCAAGCACAATTCCTGCCAGGAAAGAAAAATACTCTGGCAGACGATCTAAGCAGAAATATCTTGGACCCTCACGAATGGAAATTGAATCCACAAATCTTCAGCATGGTAACCCAAAAGTGGGGATGCCCAGACATAGATCTTTTTGCCTCCCCACTGAATTGCCAACTACAAAAATTCTGCACAAGGGCTTATCACAAACAGGCATGGAAAGTGGATGCTCTTCTGTTCAGCTGAAAAAACCTAAAAGTTTTTCCCTTCCTGCCACTGCCTCTCCTTTCAAAGGTACTCCTAAAAGCCTGACAAGAAAAAATACAGATGATCCTGATTGCTCCAGACTGGCCACGCCAGCACTGGTACCCTATCTTAAGGAACTTGGCTCAAGGCCCACCATGGATTTTGCCTCAAATTCCACACCTCCTGACTCAACAAAACAATCAGATCCTGCACGGTCAGCTCAAAACCCTAACCCTGGCTGCATGGAAGATACATTAGTCAAACAGGCAACACCTCTATCTAAAGCTGTTATGGATGTCATTTTGGAGGCCAGGAGGCCTAGCACCAGCAAAGCTTACTCAGAAAAATGGAAGAGATTCTGCACCTGGAACCAGGCTCAAAGCCTTGACCCTCTTGTTCCAAACATTCCTCAGATTTTACAATGCTTAACTGAGATGCTGAACAGAGGCCTATCCTTCTCATCAATTAAGATCCATGCCTCTGCTATTTCAGCACATTACAACACAGATCCTCCTTTATTCTCTCATCCCTTGCTAAAGCAGTACCTCAGAGGGGCTAAAAACATAAGACCGCCCCGGAGAACACCCTCACCAACATGGGACCTCAATTTTGTTTTGGAAAAACTGACCCTACCACCTTTTGAGCCAGCCAATACAGCAGATCCAAAATTTTTTTCATGGAAAACAGCTCTGCTCCTGGCAGTAACTTCAGCACAAAGAGTCTCAGAGCTACAGGCATTAACGGCAGTGGAACCTTTTATAATTTTTCATCAGGACAGGGTATCTTTAAGGACAAACCCTACCTTTATGCCGGAGGTGGTATCTAGTGTGGCTCTTAACCAAACCATCCATTTGCCAACTTTTTATCCAAACCCCCAGAATAAAGGGGAGAAACTTCTGCATTCTTTGGACATACACAGGCAGCTATGCTTCTACTTGGACAAAACAAAGGCTTTCAGGAAAACTGAGCAGCTGTTTGTGGCATATGCTGCAGGATCACAGGGCAAGGCTATCTCAAAGCAGACTATATCCAAATGGATAGGACACTGTATTCGGTACTGCTACACACAGCATGGAAAATCAGTCCCAAATAACATTAGGCCACATTCCACCAAGGCAACAGCCACTTCAACAGCCTTTCTCAAAGGAGTACCTACCAAGGAAATTTTGGAGGCTGCAACTTGGAGTTCAGTGCACACCTTTACCAAGCATTACCACCTGCCTCTTTACTCTAAATCCAGAGCAGGTTTTGCCACTGTAGTTCTGCAGGGTCTCATAGCCAATCCTAACTCCTTATAGACCAGCCACCCAACCTCAGCTTTGGGATTCTACCCAAGTGTAATGACTGCAGCAGTGTAACATGATGAACATAGTACAGTTTTGTACCTACCATAAATGTAGATGTTTGAGTGTTCACACTGCTGCAGTCCAGGTTACCCTCCCTCCATCCCCTCTGAACTAGCTGGACTTCTCTATACCTTTCTATCCTATACAACCTTTGGGGTGTATTTGCTCGTATCTGAAGGTATTGCTTTTATTGTATATTTTTGATTAGCAATATGTATTGCCTACCTACTTGGGGGCACCTGACATCTGGGGCAAGAAAAACTGAAGAAAATGGCATCGGATGCATCTTATATACCCCTGGAGCACTGATGTCAGGGAAGAAGTGACAGCAACCGACGCTGGACCAAGACTTTGGAACTCAGGCCGACTGCCGGGACCGCCTGACGGCAGGATAACCCAAGTGTAATGACTGCAGCAGTGTGAACACTCGAACATCTACATTTATGGTAGGTACAAAACTTTACTGTTCTAGATCCGTTTACTTTCCCCAAGAAACTCGTATAAGTTAGAGAGTTTCCCCTCCCCCTTCTCTCCCTTTCCTCAGAAAGGTTTTCCGTTTAAGTTGGAGGTTAACCTTTCTCTCTATCTCCTTCTAAAAAAAAATATATATTCTTAATCACCGTTAGTGTTTAGTGATAGTTATTTTTAGTTTTTGTTGTAGTAGTGCTTGTAGTTGGTTGTGGTAACTGTAGTGTGTAAAATTTTACTGGTTGGTTACTTTAACCTTTCTGTGTGTGTTCTTATCCTTGGTTTTCCTCCAGGATGTCCAAGGATCCTAAAATGTCCGGATTCAAGAAGTGCGACTCATGCTGTCCGAAGATGTTTCTGACAGATGGTCACACCTTCTGTTTATTGTCTGGGCGCCGTGCACCTGCAGGACTCTTGCTCGATCTGCCATGCTTTCAGTCCAAGAGTCCTGCAGGAGCGCAAAAATAAATTGATCCTGAGGGGTTTGCTTAAACCTCAAGATTCACCGACGAAGGCTCAGCCCGTGAAATCTTCCAGGCCACCTAAACCGTTGGCTCCCAGTTCGGAGCCGTTGTTGGGTGAAGCCACGCAATCTATCTCGGCTCCGGCTGGAACCGATGTCTCTCCCTCCCAGTCTGCTCCAACACGTTCTTCGGAGCCGGCTGAGAGTCAGAAAAGATCCAGGTCTCCTTCCTTTGAGTCGATACGTTCAGCTGCGAAATCACCCCTGCACCAATCAGAGTGTAGTCATCGCTCATACCACTCTTCTCGGTCCTCTAGACTTTCGGACCATGACTTGGAAAGAGTGGTCAGCAAGCTGTTAAAATTGCAGGCCCTAGCCAAAATGTTGTCCAGCCCTCCTCAACAGGAGTCGGCTCCATCCACAGCTGTAGATATTCCTCCTCCGACTCATCCTATGTGCTCGGAGCCGGAGTTCGTTGCGGTTCGAGTCGTGGAACCGTCGGCGTCAATACCTTCTCTTTCGGTTCTGTCGGCTCCGATCCCTTCCATGGTACTTTCCCTGGAGGGATCTGGGCGCTGAGACTCCCTCATCAGCTCCGAGGGGGTGAGTGGCATCGGACCCTTGTCCGACCCCGCTCTCCCCCTCAGGACTTCGGCTCAGGTGAGCTCGGCTCCCACATCTGCCTCGGAGCCGTCCCCCTTGGTGCAGGGTGGACTTCTGGTTTCTTCGGAGCCGGAGCCCTCTCTGCGTCCGGGCAGGGACGCCTTCAAGGTGATGAGTGTACTGGCCCCTGAGTCAGTCCCACGATCGACCCCATCAGCTCCTCCCCCTAGGGTGCCTGTGTCAGCCTTTGCCCCTCTTCCAGACCCCAAGCGTGGGGATCCAGCGCTCCAGGACACCCCTTTGGGTGTATCCTCCTCTTCCTAGGCCTCCCCTGATCATTCAGAGGAGCCACCTCACAAGAGGAAATGCAAGAGGAAGCATGTTGACTCCCCTGAGTCTGTCACATCGGATACCGACATAGAGGAGTCGGAAGAGTCCCCAAGATCCCCCTCTGAAGATGTCTCCTTTTCAGACATCCTTGAGATGCTTAGGCAGAGGAGGAACTGGACTACCCTAAGCCCTTCCAAGGATGAATCGGTATTCCTGGACGCGTTTGGATCCCGACCTTCCACCTCCTGGGTGTCTCCGCCCACTGATGTCTGTGGTGGCTCGGAAGGCTTGGACGACTCCAGATACAGTGGAACCGACCGCCAGAAGACCTGCCAAGTTCATTACTGCTCCGCAGGACAAACAGTTCTTGACCAAAGGTGTCCCCATTGATGCTATGGTGGTAGCAGCGGCCACAAAGAAGGAGTTGGATGAAACTTCATCTGTCCAGCCCCCTTACAAGGAGTCCAGGACGATGGACAGATATGGGAAGCGGATGTTCTCTTAAGCGACCTTTTCCATGCGGTCCCTGAATTACCTGTGCCATTTTACCCGTCTTCAGAGAGATCTCCTGAAAGAGCTTGGAGATACCCTCCAAGATCCATCAGCTGAGGGGGCCCAGGCTAAGGCAGCCTCCCAGCTGGCGACTCTTAATTCAGTGGTAAACTCCTCCATGAGGCTCATTTCATATGCAGCTGATGGTGCGAGTAGAGCCGCAGGCACAGGCGTGGCCCTAAGGAGGCATGCTTGAATGCGGCTATGTAACTTTGCGGAACCTTTCAAAGCGTCTTTCACCAACACCCCCTTTGACGGTTCCTCTCTTTTCAGATCACAGGTGAAAGATACCCTTACCAGGTGTGAGCAGGAAGGCAATACTCTCTCTCTCTGCTGTAAGAGTCCGTTTTTCCACTCCTTCCAGACCATATCCTAAGGGTCAGAAGAGTGGGAAGATGTGGTTCCGGAAATCCCAGGGAGCCTTGCCAGACACACGTGGTGAGTTCCCATCCAGGGGCAGAGGAGGGAACAATAACAGATACCGCCCTCGTGGCAGAAGGGGTCCATAAAATCAGGGCAGCAGAGAATCTTTCTCTGAGAAGCCCTTCCAGCATCCCTGAAGGGTTGCCCGGCTGCCCACCTCTGGAGGCAGTCGGGGGAAGATTATCACTATACCCAAGAGCCTGGCAAGACATAACACAAGACAAATGGGTACAGTCCGTCATATCTGGAGGCTACAGAATTCCCTTTGTTCGCACCTCCTTGAGGTCAAACAAGTCCCTTCTGGATGTTCCACCCAATCTAAGGGACCAAGCAGTGCAAGAAGTCACAAAACTGCTAAGAAAAAGGGCCATCCAGCAAGTCCCAGCAGACCAACAAGGATCCGGAATTTACTCAAGGTTCTTTTTGGTACCAAAAAAGACAGGGGACTGGAGACCCATTTTGGATCTCAGCAGACTAAACAAGTCTGTACAAAGAACGAAGTTCCGGATGGTCACACTTCAGTCCATTTTACCCTTCCTGGGTCAGGACAATTGGATGTGCTCCATAGATTTTCAGGATGCGTACTACCACATCAAAATGGACAGACACTCCAGGAGATTCCTTCGCTTCTGGCTGGGAGCCAGCCATTATCAGTTCAGAGCTCTGCCCTTTGGTCTCACCACAGTCCTCAGGGCGTTTACCAAATGTATGGCAGTAGTTACCGCTCACCTGAGACAGCAAGGATTCCAGGTGTTTCCATATCTCGACGACTGGCTCCTCACTGCTACCACCAGACATCACCTTCTGCGAGCCAGAGACTGTACTATCGACACTTGCTCCAGGCTAGGTATCACAATAAATTTCGAAAAGTCTGCATTGTCGCCCTGTCAGTCTATCACCTTTATAGGCGCAAATTTAAATACCAAAGACATGTTAGCGAGCCTCCCACCAGACAGGGTGTTAGTGATTCATCAGCATGTCAAGGTTTTATTAGCATGCAAAAGAATTCAAGCCAGGTTTGTCCTTCAAACTCTGGGTCTCATGGCAGCAGCGATCATACTTGTCCCTCTAGCTCGTTTTCACATGAGGATTCTACAGTGGCTTCTTTTCACCCAATGGTCCTTCCAGCAACTTCCCATGTCTTACATGATTATGATCACTCAAGCATGCAAGAAGCACCTTGCATGGTGGATGGTCTCATCAGTGCTCCACGGCAGACAATTTGTTCTCCCCCCTCCAGTGGCTACGGTGACCACGGACGCCTCCCTGATTGGGTGGGGGGGCATTATCAGGGCAGAACAATCCAAGGCACCTGGCAATCTCACGAGTATCATTTGTACATAAATGTCTTGGAGATGAGAGCCTTGCTCATAGCGTTGCAGGCTCTTCAGGACTCTCTTCCTACCGGGACTGTTGTAATACAAATGGACAATATGTCTGTAGTGTGGTACATCAACAAGCAGGGCGGAACCAGGTCCTACCCTCTATGTCGAGAAGCACTCAGACTCTGGCAGTGGGCAATCTCTTCCCAACAGTTTCTGATTGCAACGCACATCCCTGGGAGGTCCAACGTCATAGCAGACAGACTGAGCAGAGCAATTCTCATGCCTCACGAGTGGTCTCTGAACCAGGTAGTTGCGGACCAAATCTTCCCAAATGGGGCCAACCTTGCTGCGACCTGTTTGCAACTCCCTTCAACAGCAAGTGCAGCAATTTCTTCTCTCTCCTTCCACTTCCTGGACATTCCCCCAGAGATACTCTAGTCCACAATTGGCCTCAGGAACTTCTTTATGCATTCCCACCCTTTCCCCACATCCTGAAGCTAATTCAGAAAGTTACCGTTTTGGGTTGCAAAATGATCCTCATTGCTCCTTACTGGCCTCGACAAATATGGTTCCCTTTCCTGCATCACTATCTTCTCGAGCAGCCTTGGATTCTGGACCTAGTTCCAGACCTCCCGATTCATCAATCGGGTGGGCTGCACCAATCTCTACACTCTCTCCAGCTCACGGCTTGGATGCTCCACTTCCAACCTTAGCCAGGCTTCCAGATATCTCCCCCTCTGTGCACGAAATCCTTTTGTCATCACACAAGTCTACAACCAGAAAAACTTACGCTAGTAAGTGGAAACGTTTTTCTTCCTGGGCAGACGCAAAAAGTATAGACCCCTTTTCAGCCCCTGTACACTACATTTTGGAATTTCTTGCGGAGCTCTTCCATGCTGGGTCCGCTTCCGCTACAATTAGAGTTCAGTTAGCTGCAATTTCAAATTTTCACATTGGACTGTCGGAAAACAATATCATGTCTCATAAGCTGTGTAAAGCCTTTCTCAAAGGAACCTCTCTGCTCAGGCCCCCAGTGAGAGATCCTCCACCACCGTGGGATCTGTTTGATTTTAGCTTCTTTAATTTTGCCCCCTTTCGAACCTGCAGCTTCTTGTTCATTGAAGTTCTTATCTTGGAAAACCCTTTTTCTGGTAGCTATTACTTCAGCCAGAAGAGTTTCAGAACTACAGGCTCTTTCTAGCCGTCCCCCATACCTCGTGTTCCACAATGACAGGGTTGCTCTTAGGACTAATCCTTCCTTTCTTCCTAAGGTCTCTTCAGAGAGTAACTTGAATCAGTCCATAGACCTTCCTGTGTTTTTCCCTAACCACTCCAACAGGGCGGAATATAAGATCTGAAGTAGGCAGACTTCATTTGTCTGCAACCTGTGGGTATTGGATCCGACCTCGGATCCGAGCCGGCATTTCAAAAGCTTAGGCTCCGAGCTCCTAGCTCCTCCCTCTACCCATAACCCCTTGCCAAGCCCTGACTGACCCCAGATTTCGTTTGCCGCTTTCAAGTTGCGACGGATTCCTTGAGCTCCTAGTGCAGATAAGTTTTCTGACAGGAAAATTTTGTAAAATTTAACCTTTTTTGATTATTTTAAATAGAAGTGTGTCTGTTAGGCTTTCCTTCCTCTACCTTTTATTTTTTCTTCCCGGGTTTGCGTAGTTTGAGTGGTTTGTGTGTGTTTAGGCCTGTTAGGGCTAGAGTATGTCTGAAGCCCATAAGGCAGTTTTTTCTAAGTGCACCGAGTGTGGCCATAAGCTGTCCCCGGCGGATGGCCACACTCGTGTGTTAATGCTTGGGGTTGAACACCTGTCATCTGGTTGTACCATTTGTGCAGGGTTCAACCCCGAGCTTTGAGCGGAGGTCGAAGCTGGTTCTGGCGGGACTTCTCCTCCAGATACCGCTTCGGCTTCTGCCCCTTCTACACAGCAAGCAGTTGCTGTGGGCTCTCCTCCACCGGCTGGGACTCAACCTCCCTCTAAGATGCCGGAGGAGAGAGTCTTCTAGGAGAGAGAAAGAAGGAGAGGCACAGGAGAGGCACCACAACGGAGAGCTGAAACCTCTAGTTCGGCTCCTCCATCCAAGCGGGCCTCTCCTGTGCCTTCTAGTTTCCCTCCTCCTCGGCTCCACTTCCCTCGGTTCTCTCCTGGGCCCGAGGAGGAGGAGGCTAGCCCTTCAGCGAGGTCCCCAAGGCGGCTCTCTAGGTCCGCTTCGGTGGCCTCGACTAGATCTACCTTCTCCATGAGTGAAGCAGACATGGACCGGATGATGAGGAAATTCATCCAGGCCCAAATGCAAATGGGAGTGCTCCTAGCCCCCATCCGGGAGGCTTCACCACCGCCTTTGGCTCCTTCTCCGACCCACACCATGGGTTCGGAGCTGTCGGCACTGGGCAGAGTTGGATCCGGGGGTGGGTCGGATCCGATAGGTTGGCGCACCTCGGACCTGTCCCATCCCTTGAGTGCTTGGTGCCCGGACCCGACCTCGGGGAGCGGAGGACCGAGCCTCGGATCCGAGGGAGCTGGTGTGTCTTCGGCTCCGTCTAGGTCGGAGCACACGGTCTCGGATCCGACGGTCTCGGCTCCGCCCGATCCGTGCGTCGGATCCGAGTGGGGGTCGGCTCGGGGTTCAGAGAAGCTGGCTCCCCCTCGGCCTTCGACGTAGTGGAAAGGGCACTGTTGAGGACGTTCGGACCCCCGGTCCCTGCCACGGCTCCATCCCGCACTCCCTTGCAGTTGGGCCAGGCTCCCACCAGCCGGTCCCAGGGACAGCCCGCCTCGATGTCCCAAGTAGTTCCCTTGGAACATCCAGCTGCGGAAGAGTACTCCTCGGACAGCCCCCCCGAAGAAGTACCTCGGAAGCGTAAGTGCAAAAGGAGGCACATGGACTCCCCCGAGTCCGTTACCGAAGACACAGACTTGGATGAAGGGGAGGGCTCCCCAAGGTCACCCCCTGAAGATGTCTCATTTGGAGACATTATGGAAATGTTGAGGATCAGGGGGGGGTGGTCTGCCCCCAAGGCCTCCTCAGACGAGTCTGTGTTCTTGGAGGCATTCGAGGCGGGCCCATCTACCTCTTGGGTGTCCCCTCCTGCCGACCCTCTGGTGGACCTTATATCCACCAGAGCGTGGAAGGATCCGGACATCGTTGAGCCTGTACCCAAGCGTCCTGACCGTATCCTTTCCCCTCCGGTGGACCGCACTCACTGGAGCAAAGGCCCCCCAGTAGATGCCATGATGATGGCTGCAGCCACTAAGAGGGAATTGGCCCAGGAGAGTCCCTCTATGCATCCTCCGGGCAAGGAGTCCCGCTCGATGGATCGCATTGGGAAGCGAGTTTTCAGTTCAGCAACCTTCTCTTTGAGAGCGCTGAACTACATGGCACACGTCATCAGGATGCAGCGGGATTTGATTAAAGAATACGCTGCATCTCCCCCAGAGTCCATGTCGGGTGAGGACAAGCAGGTTTACTCCACCCGAATGGCCACTCTTAGAGCAGTTTCTAACACATCTATGCGGCTACTTTCTCACGCTACCGAGGGAGCCGCTAGAGCCAGCGGAGCAGGCCTAGTCATGAGGCGGCAGGCCTGGCTCCGCCACTGTGATTTCGCAGAGCCCTTCAAGGCGACTTTCGCGAATGCCCCCTTTGATGGTTCTGCCTTGTTTGGCAAAACTGTTCGCGAAACATTGGTCCAGAGCGAGAAGGACGGGAAGACGCTGTCTGCCGCCGGAGTCCGCTTCTCAGCTCCCCAGAGGTCCTTCTCAAAGAACCAAAAGGGACAGAAGAAGATGTGGTTCCGGAAGTCGCAGCAGTCCCAACCTGCTCCGGATAACCAGTCCTCCCGTGGCAGAGGAGGACAGGTAGGTCGCCGTCCTAGAGGCAGGGGGGCTCCTAGAAACTTTGGGTCCAGAGAACCTTTCTCTGATAGGCCCACGCAGCAGCCCTGAAGGGTTGCCCGGCTGTCCGTCTCTGGAGGCAGTCGGGGGGTGCTTTTCGCGGCACCTAACTTCTTGGGAGTCCATCACAACAGACCGTTGGGTGCTTCGCGTGATATCCAGAGGTTATACAATTCCCCTATACAAAGTTCCCAGATCTCGCAGCCTCCCAGATGTACCACCCGACCAAAGGGAGGCAGCAGCTATCGAAATTGGACAGCTGCTAGAAAAAAGAGCTATCCAGTGCGTCCCCCCAGATCAAACCGGGTCAGGGTTTTACTCCAGGTTCTTTTTAGTGCCAAAGAAAACGGGGGACTTAAGACCGATCTTAGATCTTTCCCTGCTGAACCTGTCAGTAACCAAGCAAAAGTTCCGGATGGTCACCCTTCAATCTATACTCCCCCTCTTGAGGGAGAACGACTGGATGTGCTCCATCGACCTCAAGGACGCGTACTACCACATTCGCATGGACAGACGGTCCAGGAGGTTTCTTCGCTTCCGGCTGGGAGCCAGTCATTATCAGTTCAGGGTCCTCCCTTTGGTCTCACCTCAGCCCCCAGGGTGTTCACCAAGGTACTAGCGGTTGTAGCGGCCCACCTGAGGCTCCAGGGATTACAGGTCTTTCCGTACCTGGACGACTGGCTCCTGACGGCATCATCAAGGCATCTTCTGTGCTCAGCCAGGGACTACTTCCTTCATATAGCCCCAAGGCTGGGCATCACTATCAACTGGGAGAAATCTTTACTGCACCCCACACAAATTATAGATTTCATAGGAGGAAGGCTAAACACCAAGTCAATGCGAGCCTTCCTCACCCCAGACAGAATTTCCAACCTGAAGTGTCATGTCGCAGCGGTCCTGCAACCATTTCCGACAGCAGCTTCGGTCCTGAGGGCCCTAGGTTCGATGGCGGCAGCTATCCCACTTCTTATTCATGCGCGCTTACGCATGCGGGTTCTTCAATGGACCCTTCAGGTTCAGTGGTCCCCTCTCTGTTCCTCTCTCAACAGTCCGATAGCGGTCAGCAAAGCATGCAAGGATTCCCTTCTTTGGTGGCTTGGTCTCCGGAGCCTCTGACAGGGAGACCTTTTGTGCAGCATTTCCCGAGCCACAGTGACCACGGACGCTTCTTGCCTCGGGTGGGGGCATTCTGCGGGAAGATTGTCCAAGGCACGTGGAACTCCACAGAGACTTCGTTGCATATAAATGTCCTGGAAATGAGGGCTGTGCTCCTAGCGTTGCAAGCACTTCACAACCTTCTTCCTTCAGGGACTATTGCGATTCAGACAGACAACATGTCGGTAGTCTGGTACATCAACAAACAGGGAGGAACCAGGTCCTATCCCCTTTGTCGAGAGGCCATGAGAGTCTGGGAATGGGCAATTTCCACCAAACGCTTTCTTGTAGCAACGCACATTCCGGGAAAATCCAACATCCTTGCGGACAAACTCAGTCGCACCATTCTTTCCCCTCACGAGTGAAGAAGATTTTTGCCATTTGGGGGCAACCCTGTTGCGATCTTTTTGCCTCTCACTCAAACGCCAAATGCGACAATTTCTTCGCTCTGCTTCCCAC
Source organism: Protopterus annectens (assembly GCF_019279795.1). NCBI lineage: Eukaryota > Metazoa > Chordata > Ceratodontiformes > Protopteridae > Protopterus > Protopterus annectens. The sequence goes on from NC_056746.1 coordinate 1,141,529,266, forward strand.
CAGGGAATTCCCGAGATGCGCTGGTGCATGCTTGGCCTCCCGGTCTCCTTTATGCCTACCCTCCACTTCCTCTGATGCAGAGGCTTCTGCAGAAAGCCAACAGTTTGGGGAGCAGAATGATTCCCATTGCCCTGTTCTGGCCTCGTCAACCCTGGTTCCCCTTTGTATGGTCTCACAAAGTGAATCCACCCTGGATTCTGGATCCGATCCCGGATCTCATCTCCCACCCTCTGGGAATTCCGGCCCCCAATCTACGCACCCTGAAATTGACAGCTTGGCTGCTCCAGTTCCATCCTTGATTAGGACTCCCGGTATCTCGTCACCGGTCAAGGCCATCCTAGTGGCAGCTCATAAACCTTCAACTAGGCAGGTTTATCGGAGTAAATGGAAGAGATTCTCTATTTGGGCGGTCCAGAAAAGTTTGGATCCTTTTTCAGCACCGATGTCGGCAGTGCTGGATTTTTTAACAGACCTCTTTCATCAAGGGGCAAGTTCTTCCACGATTAAGGTACAATTGGCAGCCATCTCTCATTATCACATTGGTCATGAGACAGCTCCCCTCATGACGGAAATTGTGCAAAACCTTTCTTAAAGGGATTTTTTTGTTGAGGCCTCCAGTCAAAGAGATTGTACCACCTTGGGACCTATCTTTAGTTCTGCAAGCCCTTACTGCTCCTCCCTTCGAGCCTGCAGCTTCTACAGACCTGAAGTACCTTTCCTGGAAGACTGCCTTCTTAGTAGCTATCACTTCAGCCAGAAGAGTGTCTGAACTTCAGGCTCTATGCGTCAAGCCGCCTTACCTTTCCTTCTTTCCAGATAGGGTGTGCCTCAGGACCAATCCATCTTTTCTTCAGAATCTAATATCAACCAATCAATCAACTTACCTGTGTTTTTTCCCAAGTACTCAAACAAAGGAGAATACAAATTGCATTCCTTGGATGTTCATAGACAATTACGATTTTACATTCACAGAACAGCTGGTCACAGGCAATCAGATCAGCTGTTCGTCTCCTTTGCTAAATTTGCTTTGGGTAAAGCAGTTTCTAAAGTCACACTATCGAGGTGGATTGCTAATTGTATTCTGCAGGCTTATGACACTTCAGGTAGACCTGCTCCTCAGAGGGTTACGGCTCATTCTACTAGGGCAGTCTCCGTGTCAGCCGCCTTTAAGTCCCGTGTGTCATTGGATGATATCTGCGCGGCAGCCACTTGGGCCTCACCTCATACCTTTATTTCTCATTATAAGGTGGATGTTGTTTCCAGGGGAAGAGCATCCTTTGGCTCAGCGGTGCTCCGGAACATCCTTCCATGACGGCCACCCAAGGTTCAGGTAGCTGGGGACTCTGTCCCACAGGTTGCAGACAAATGAAGTCTGCCTACTTCAGATTTAGAAGTTATGTACTCACCATAACGTTCCATCTGAGTAGGTGACTTCATTTGGATGCAACCATCCCCCTGACCTTTATACAGCGAGTATTTATGCTTTGTTCAGGTACTGTAGTCAGTATTATATAGGCAAACTCAATCTGAGGTCAGTCAGGGCTTGGCAAGGGGTTATGGGTAGAGGGAGGAGCTAGGAGCTCGGAGCCTAAGCTTTTGAAATGCCGGCTCGGATCCGTGGTCGGATCCGATACCCACAGGTTGCATCCAAATTAAGTCACCTACTCAGATGGAACGTTATGGTGAGTACATAACTTCTAATTGCATCTGGTAGATGTTCACAGGCAGCTATGCTTTTATTTGCACAGAACCAAAGACACTAGAAAATCAGATCAACTTTTCCTGTCCTATGCAGTAGGTAAACAAGGTCTTCCGGTCTCCAAGGTAACCTTATCCAGGTGGTTGACTTCTATCATCACATTCATATATCAACTCAAGAATAAAAAATTACCAGTCAAACCAAAAGGTCACTCCACCAGAGCTTTAGCTACTTCGGTGGCTTTCAGGCTAGGTTGCCCATGGAATCTATTTGTGCTGCGGCTACATGGGCCAACCCACATACCTTCATTTCGCATTACAAGTTGGATTTGGTTTCCAGGAGCAGAGCTGATTTTGGTTCCACTTTTCTGAAGAGTCTCTTCCGATGAGCCACCCAGGGTTTTAGGTGCTAGAGACGCTGTCCCAACCAGCAAGAATGAAGGCGAGATAGACAACTTAACATAAAGAAGTTATGTACCTACCATAACGTTCCATGTTAGTTGTCTTCTTCTCGCCTTCTTTCTTGCGTCCCACCCTCCATCCCCCTATCCTAGTGGACCAAGAAGAGTTGTTGATTTTTCACTGGCTGAGTCTTCTCTGGCTATTTCTTTCTGACTAGTAGTCTCTCCAGTAAGATTTATGCATTCTAGGATAGGATTCCCTTATTATTATTATTATTATTATGTCTGCAGTTAGACTTACCAAACAAGATCTGGGTATCTAGCACCAGGCATCATGGGATATAGGGGGGCCTCAAGCCAGTAAGCAGCTCCCAAGCTTTTGAAGATGGCTGAGTCGGAGCCGAGGATCGGCTCCGAACCCAACCAGCAAGAAAGAAGGCGAGAAGAAGACAACTAACATGGAACATTATGGTAGGTACATAACTTCTTTTTTGGGTGCTTCCCACGACCATACGCTGTGTTCTGTCTGTCAAGTTTTTGTTCCTAAGACCCTATGTAGTCACTTTTCCTCTTTATCTACTTACCTCAAAAAACAACGTCTTAAGCTGTTGGCTCAAGATGTTATGGCAGAATTTCCCATCCCAAGGGTCAGCCTTCTCCCAGGAAAAAAGCCAAAAACTTAGGACTAATGTGGCTGCTGGCCATCCTCCCCCTGGATGTCTCTCTCTTGGGGCTAGTGAAAGCCCTGAGGATTGTCCTGTAGTTGCCTCAGATTCCTCACCTGCAACCCCATTGAAGGCTGACATGGATCTGACTTCTCACACATCATTTACAAACATCTGTTCTTGACGATGAGGGGGAACATCTGCTGATTAAATCTGAGGGACTGAGGGGGATTCCGCAGATCTTAGGGAGGAGATTCCTACTACAGTTATTAAATGTCACAAGGGGTCTGACCCCTCCAAGGGTGTTTCATGCGAACATCCTGCAGAAAAAGAAACAGAAAACCAAGCATAGTTCCCCTGTTGTTAAGGATCCCCAACATTAATGGCAGGACTTTTCTTAGGGGTTGTTTAATACTTTAATGGCTTTAAAAGCCTTCTCAAAGGGTGTCTGTGCATACCCCTCCCTGGTCTTCCATTCCTTTTTAAAGACCCAGGAAACTAGATTTTTCAGATGAGGATCTAGGTTCTGGGAAAGAGTCCTTTGCTTACTCTTTTCAAATTCCTTCTCCCTTAGACAAGTTTTCAGAGGAAGAGGATTCTATCAGTCCAGGTTCTCCTTTGGAAGAACTCTCCTTTGGGGATACTGTTGCCCACATGATGGAGTTCTTTAAGTAGGATTGTTCTCAAGTCTTTGACATTCAGTAAAGGTATTATGAGCTTCTCCACTTGGTGTCTCTTAAGCCATTGGTTGGTTGCCCTCCTGGATACCTTTCAGTTGCTTCTGTGGCCAGTGATTCTCAACCCCCTGCACTCAAGAAACCTGATAAATTTTACAAAGTGCCAGATGAATGTAAATTTCTGTATAAATGCCATTCTGCTGATCCTTCTGTAGTGTCTGTCTCTTCTGACAAGCCCGCCAAGCTGTTGCCCTCTACCGAGTTGCTACCTTCAGATAAGGATAGTAAGGCTATGGAGAGGCTGGGCAAAAAGGTTTACAATGCTGCTACTTTATCCTTTCGGGCCATCAGCTACCAGACTCATATGACGAGGTATGTTTTAGCCCTCCTTTCTCAGGTTTCCAAAGTGGTTTCTGACCTTCTGGACTCTTTAAGGGGAAGGCTTCTGCCCTTTCCCTGTTGGGCTGTGCCTCTCAAATTGCTTGCCATTCTGTCAAATGCAGCACCGGTATGCGTCCTGCAGGGCTGTGGCCTTTGGTATGGTTATGAGGTATTACTCTTTGCTTCATATTCAAGCTTTGCCTGAAGACATTAAGGTCAAATTGTTGGCTGCTCCTTTGTGTAATAAAAGTCTTTTTGGTGCTGGTGCTGCTGCTGCTGAAAATCTGCCCAGGATAAGGGTAAAGCCTTGCAGGAGTTGAAACTTATATTTGTCTCTCTTTTTCCCAAGTTTTAGTGGAATTATCCCTCTAAATCCACGTTTGTTCATAGACAGTCCCACCCTCCTCATAACGGAAAAAGGGTTCTAGACGTATGCCTCCTGATAAGTCTACTCAAACCCCTGTCTCCCAGAAACTTGCTTTCCAGGGTAAGCTGAGTTCCATTTGACAGTTTTATTCTTTCTCTTGACCAGGTTCCGTTATCTCTCAGTCTTTCCCTGTCTCTTCCAAATTGGTAAGGATCACAACAGACTCTTGGATTCTGTCCATCATCTGCCAGGGATATTTTTTGGTTTGGAAATCCCTTTCTTCCTTTTTTGGGAATCCCTCAACCTACTTGGGAATAACTTCCTCTTTTCCCAGAGGTGCTCCATTCTCTTTTAGTCCAGGGCACCATTCAGCCTGTCCCTCCTGCCCAAGTTGGGAGGGGGGGTTTATTCTTGAATGTTTTTGGTTCCCAGAAAGGGCACTTGGAAACCAATTCTGGGTCTTTCACAACTCAAAGCTTTTCTCAAAATTCCTTCCTTTTGGATGTTGTCTTTTCAGACTTTGTTTCCCCTTCTTCTACCGTAGGCCCTTCTGGTCTGTCTGGATCTCAGGTATACCTACCTTCATATCCCCATCCATCCCCTTTTCAAGAAATGCTTACATTTCTCTGTTTCTTCCTTGTATTTTCAATTCCCTGCTTTGCCCTTTGGCCTCTCTACTTGCCCCAAGGGTATTCATCAAATGCCTTGCTCCTCTCATTGACTTTTGCAGGATGAGAGGAGTTCAGATCTTTCCTTACCCAGACAATCTGCTCATTCAGGCTGCTGCACCTGATACTCTGCTTCAGGATCTCAGGTTTACTATTTCCCTGTTACAGATTCTGATTTACCATAAACTTCCAGAAATCAACTTTGATGCCTTCTCAAGATGATATTTTCATCAGCTGCAGGCTTCAGACCATCCCCATGTCTGGCATCTCTCCCCAAGGCCCTGTCACTGCATTTTTCCAGCCTGTTCTTACCCTGGCTTCAGTTATGGACAGGGAATTTCTCAGGGTCCTTGGGTTCATGGCTTCCACCATTCCCATGCTCCACATGAGAAAGCTTCAGTGGTACATCAAGTCAGTGTGGCTCCAACACTGCTATACCCTCCCAACATCCTGGTACCCTTCCTTCCCTGTCTCAAGCTCAAGCGTTAGTGGTTGATTCATCAACTTTCTCTAAACTTGTCCAAGCTCTAGTCCTGACTCAAGAGCTATTTACAGTCACCTCAGACAGGGGATTGGGGATCTCCTTCAGGACTCTCCAGGTCAGGGTTTTTGTCCCCTTCATCAGAGGTCAGACCATGTCAGTATAAAGGAGATGAGAGCACTGCTTCTAACACTTCAGGCTTATTATTCCCTCTTTCATCCTGGACTCCTCAAAGGTTTTACAGACGATACCACAATTATGTGGTATGTCAACAAGCAGGGGTGTACAAGGCATTATCTTCTTTGCAGACTAGCTCTTCAGGTCCAAAATCTAGCTGTCCAATATCAAATGATTATTCAGGCAGTTCACATTCCCTCAGCCCACAATGTAGTTGCAGATTCTTTGAGTAAGACCAGTGCACAGGCTCATGAATGGATACTTCACAGAGATGTGTTCCTGGACATTGTCCATTGGTGGGATATTCCTCAGGTAGACTTTTTTGCCTCCACCTCTATTCTGTTCTAGAGTCCCAAGTCCTCTGGCTTGGAAAGTAGATGCCTTGCCTTTTCCTTGAAAGGTGATTTTTCTAAATGCCTTACCTCTCTTTCCTCTGTTACCATGAGTCTTGGACAAAATCAGACAGGGCTCTCCCAAAATCATGCTAGTGACTCCCTTTTGGCCCAGACTGCATTAATTCCCCCTTTTCACTTGGCCTGGGGTAGTCACCAAAAGTTACCTCACCAGGTGGATCTTCTCACACAAGACAAGGGGTCTCTTATACATCCTCACTTGTCCACTGTAAAGCTGACACTGTGGGTGATGGGATTTGATCCTTTTTAGACACCTGTTTTCTGAGGAGGTGCTTCAAGTTCTGCAGGAGGCCAGGAAACCCACTACCAGAAAATCATATATATCCAAATGTAAAAGGTTTTCTGTCTGATGCCTCCCTTGCCATTATGATTCCCTGTGTGTGGAGATTCCTCTGATTCTGTCTTTGTGTGATTTGTTCCATGCTAGGTTAGCATATTCTTCAGTTAGAGCTCACTTGTCAGCAATTTTTACTTGTCTCCCTTTGATTCCTCTTCTGGTCTCTAGATTTCAGGTCAAGCAATTTCTTAAAGGCATCCTTCATATCAGGACTCCCAGGAAGTATATTCCATCTTTCTGGGACCTCAGTTTTGTACCTGAAAATTTGACTCAAGCTCTTTTTGAGCTTGCTTCTTCAGCTTCCTTGCAACATTGTACTTGGAAGACTGGTATTTTGGCTGTTACGTCAGCCAATAGATTGTCTGAACTACAGGCTCTTGTGGCTGTCCCTCCTGTCTACATTTTCCACAGAGACAGGGCACATCTTCATACTAACCTTTCTTTTATGCCTAAAGTGATCAGTGAGTTTTCCCTTAATCAGTCTATTCATCTTCGTTCCTTTTTTATCCGCAGCCTGTCAGTGAAAAGGTTCTTCACACCTTAGATATGAATAGACAGCTCTGGTATTAGTTAAATAAAACTAAGGTTATTTACAAATCTGAGGTGCTTTTTGTTTTCTATCATCCCAGGTCTTTGAGTCTGGCTTTTTCTAAGCAAACCATCTCTTCCTGGATTTCTAATGCCATTTCTTTTTGTTCTTTTAACTACATGCATGAATGGGCGTGCCTTCGCTGAAGGTTGGGCATCGAGCTGGCAACTCGGCACCATAAAAATTGACTGCCAATCATTAGTGGACCAGAGTTCCGCTGTGGCGACCCCTAACCGGGAAAAACTGAAAAGACAAACAACTGTAAATGTCTTTCCTAATCTGTAAAGACTTTCTACTAGGGCTACTCCTCCTCTGGTGCATTTTTCAAGGGGCTGGATACCAATTCCATCCTTGAGGCTGCTACTTGGTCCTGTCCTCATATTTTCAGTAAGAATTAGAAGTTGGATGTTATTTCTAGGGCCAAAACTGACTTTGTCAGCACTGTCCTCCATGGGTTTCTGGAGAGCTCTTCTATGCCTTCCTCTTGAGCTTTTATGCCATCCCTTAGGCTATGAGTACTGCAACAGTGATATGGAAGTACAAAGTACAGTTGTGTAAAATCTTGCTATAACAGTAGATGTCCTTCTCTTCACTATTGCAATAGTCATTCCCTCCCTCCTGCCTCTCCTGCTCTAGTCTATTGTCCTGCTGGCCAAGGAGCTTTTTTTCCTTTTTCTCCTGGATGCATGTTTTTCATTGTCCCTAGGGACATTCTGTTTTTCTAGGGGCTTTTCCAGTTCTGGGTGTGTGCGTCTGTATATCACCTTTATGCCCAAGACTTGCTTGGGGAATATATATGCGACATATGGTGTATATAAATACTAAAGGCTTTAGTATATTGGCTAGGTGTTGGACTGTCCTTGGCAGGAGATCCCTTAGATTATGAATACTGCAATGGTGAAGAGAAGCACATCTACTGCTGTAGTAAGATTTTACATAGCTGTACTTTCTTGCTGCAGAGTCTGATGCACAAGCCCTCATTTATGATTGTCATCAGTCCAATAGTTGGCTTGAAGTACCAGAGTATGCAAGAAAGTACCCTGTTGGCAATCTTCCTTATCTTTATATTTTTTTATGTTGGATGGTAATGTTTAAGTAAGTTAATAACTGCCTTTTTTGTGGAAAACAATCCCCTCACAAAAACTTCCAACTCTTTATTCTGTTTAGGGTTTCATTACAACATGCCTGCTTCTTTTGTACTAGTTTCAGCAACAAAACCATTAATCTAAGGGCTACATCCCTCCAACAGTAATTAGACAGGTAAGGCTAGGTCTTCATATGCTATGGGGTCTGCCAATTCCCAGGCCATTATCCCAAAAATGCAAAAAGTCAAGCACCTGAATGAGAAGGACTTACAAGAGGGAGAAGGCCTCTTTGTGTCTGACTCTCCCAACTCATCTACAGATTGCCAACTCAGGTGAGTCACTGTTGCAGCCCTCTGGTCTGATATCTGTTAGGCCAGAGTCATCTGGTGTATTCCCTTTGCAAGCCCCCATGACTTAGCAGCTTCATTAAGAATAGACAGTCTGAATTTGTTGGATCTGAAGCTGCTATGCAGGCTACATCTTCCGACACTAGAGATGTCCTTCTAAGATCACTGTTGCAGTATTCCAAACTGTTGGGGTTATCCCACCAAACAGGGTAGTGTTCCCTTGGTAATTATTCAGAAGGAATTACCTGGGAACCTCATCAAGGTTATGACCACCGATCAGGAACCCCCAGATTTAAAAGGGAGGTATGTTTGTCCCAATCAACATTGCCTTAGTCCCTTGCATCCTCGACCCTGGGCTTACCACAGGACCTAGTCAGGCTGGTGCAAGACTTCATAAAGTCTAGACAGGCCACCCGGGAAAAGGAACCTGTGACAGAAAAAGGGGCACTTCCCTCAGGGCAATGTAGATTCCTTGGAGATGAGGATGATGAGAAACTTGCCAATGTAGAGCATCTTCCTCTTAGTAGTTTGTTGCTGGAGCCTTCCTGTGTCCTGACAGAGTGCTCTTCAAACTATTTGGAGATATACAGAGCTGAGTATATTTTTCTGACACTTTAGAGTTGTGTACTGGTAATTGTTGTTTGACTAATTTTATATCATTGCTGGCTGACTTCAGAGTTGTGCACTGTTATTTTTGCTTCACTGTATAGTTTTTTCAGATCTCTGCTGAAGGTGTTCCCCCCCCTCCCCCTATTTCTCTGTGTCTTAAGTTGGTATAACTGGTTGTACATCCTGTGTGTTATCTGACTATCTCAAGGATTACGTGCATAAAATTAGACCCTCTTAGTAAAAGTCTGCATATCATTGCTGGAGCCTTCCTGTATCCTGACAAAGTGCTCCTCAAACTATCTGGAGATGTACAGAGCTGAGTATATTTTTCTGGCACTTTAGAGTTGTGTACTGGTAATTGTTGTTTGACTAATTTTATATCATTGCTGGCTGACTTCAGAGTTGTGCACTGTTATTTTTGCTTCACTGTATAGTTTTTCAGATCTCTGCTGAAGGTGTTTTCCCCCCTCCCCTATTTCCCTGTGTCTTAAGTTGGTATAACTGGTTTTACATCCTGTGTGTTATCTATCTCAAGGATTACTTGCATAAAGTTATACCCTCTTAGTAAAAGTCTGCATATCATTGCTGGAGCCTTCCTGTGTCCTGACAGTTTGAAGAGCACTCTGTCTGGAGATATACAGAGCTGAGTATATTTTTATGGCACTTCACAGTTGTGTACTGGTAATTGTTGTTTGACTAATTTTATATAATTGCTGGCTGACTTCAGAGTTGTGCATTGTTATTTTTGCTTCACTGTATAGTTTTTCAGATCTCTGCTGAACGTGTTGGTTTTCCCATACCCACCCTCCCTATTCCTGTGTTGTTTAAATTTGGAGGCTTTTGCAGTTGCACTGTAGATTTGATCTGGGACTCTTCCCCCCAGTCCCATCTCTTTACCTCATTCTACCTAATAGACTCCTTCTGCACTTGTTTTTAGTCATTTTTAATTTAATTGCATTTTTTAAACTGTTTGGTCTAACATTGCTACATACTCAAGTGTGCTAGCTTGCACTGCATTTGAATTGTTTTTACTGCTGTTTTAGCTACTTTTCTGTAGATATATATAATATATATATATATATATATATATATATATATATATATATATATATATATATATAAAACTTTCCTGTAACTAGTGTAGTCCAGATTCAGATTTGCTGTATCCAGGACTGTATGTAAGCTTCTGAGCCCCCCCCCCCAAGCTTTCTGTGTTGGAGGGAAGCCTTCTAGCTTATCAGTAGGAATGGTAAGCACTAGGAAACCTATCTACCACATAAGGAGTGGTTCTGGACCAGAAATTGTAGTTATTGGCCGTTTGGGCAGTTTTTCCATCTCTCTTAACTTTCTGATTTAAAAGCCTGCATTTGCACTTGTTTCCCCCCTTTCCTGTAACTAGTTTAGTCCAGATACAGATTCGTAGTTTTAGCACTTGAATTTGCTTATACGTGATCAGCACTTGTTCAGAACTTGTAAGCACTAAATAATCTAGTAATTACTGCAGTACTCAACCTTCCTCATTACCTAGAGGAAAATAGTTTTGGTACTTACTTTCTTCACTTGCTTAGAGAAAAACAGCTCTTGTACTCACTTTCCTCACTTATTTAGAGGAAAATAGTTTTTTATTCAGGCATGTCCAAGGGTCAGCTCCCAGTGTTCCCTCCTGTCTATCTGATGAATCTGGGCATCTTGGGGCAATGTAGAAATTGCCTCATGTACACAGACAACCCTCTCCTCCTACCACCCAACACTACAACATGTGAGAGATGCACTTATCTAGCCAAAATGGAGGTAAAGCTCTCTCCAATCAAGACTGAACTTGACAGTCAAGAGAAGAAGGTAAACACTTGCACCACACCACACTCATCACATAGTTTCATTAAATCTACACCACCAAAATCCACACATAGAAACACAAAAACATTTGCGGAGGCTCTCAATAATAATCTGCTCAAGCAACAGAGACCTCCAAAGCAGAAATGCAAGCAACCTCCACCCCCCAACACAACCCAAATGACACATAGCCCGCAGACTCAATGTGCCACTCAGCCACAGCCAATAAGGCAAAACAACGTACCCAACACACTAGTCATAGGTGACTCTATAGTCAGGCACACTGGTGTCCCATTCACTAGGCTAAACAAGGAGAAGGTTACTGTCAACTGCCTGTCGGGTGCCAGGATCCGCCACAAAACCCACGCACTCAGGCCACTCCGCAACAAGTACAAATATGACTCTGTCATTGTCCATGTTGGTGTGAACGACCTGAGATGTACCTCCCTGGACTACATGAAAAGAGACATGGAAGAGCTCTCCGATCTTGTAGCCCAGGCAGGTATGACCCTAGCCCTGAGTAGCATTCTGCCATCACCCAGAATGATGCCGCAGTACAAGGACAAAATGATTGACTTCAACAATTGGCTAAGCTTCTGGTGCCATTCTAAAGGGATCTAGTATTTGTCTGCCTGGGATGACATGGTCGACAGACCACGATGCTTTGCCAGAAATGGCCTGCACCTGTCACCCCTGGGATTCCGGATACTGGCTAAGGTTCTTGCCGCCCCTACAGTGCCTTTTTTAGGCAAGGTTCAAATGACAAATTCACCACCGTAACAGGAACAGGCAAGCAAAAACTGAAGGTGATGCTACTCAATGCCAGAAGTCTAAATTTCAAAATGCACTCACTCGAGGCACTCCTTAAAATGGAGAACATTGATATCTGTGCAGTGACTGAGACCTGGTTCAAGACTTCAGAGAGCACCCTTGCACTACCAGGCTATAACTCATACCACACTTTCGGCCATGTAACCTGGACCGGAACACCGAAGGTGGAGGTGTGTCCATATTCATTAAGGATATCCACACCTCCAGGCTAGTTGCTCAGCATAATGCAGCCAAGGTTATCCAAGTGCAACTAACTCTGGGCAAAACTGCAATCCAAATTGTAGCTTGCTACAGATCACCCACCATGCCCCAGGATTCCCACTCCTCTTTTCTTGATGTACTGGAAAATATTAGGGTTCATTCAACTAAACACCCTAATATTGGGCGATTTCAACTACCCCACCATTAACTGGGAAAACTACTCATGTACCAACTCCTTCGCTAAACGCTTTCTGGAATTCATAAACTCCAATGCCATGGATCAGCTTATCCACACCCCCACCAGGGGCAACAATATCCTACATCTAGTCATTACCAACATGAGTGACCGGTATTCCACACCTGAAGTCAACGCCTCATTGGTCCAATCCGACCATAAGCTAATTACCCTAGAAATCCACATCCTGCCCCACCCCCCATTAAGGAAACCATGGTAAAAAATTTCTCCAAAGCCAACTTCAGGCTTCTTAAGACAGAAGTGGTGAACTTCATGACACCCATGCAGATGGAAAATACAGTTATGACTACTGAATCCTACACAAGTGCACTTTATAAGCACTTACATGAGTGCATGGATCGTGCTATCCCAAACAGAACCAAGACACTATCCTCCAAAAAAAAGGAAGCCAATCTGGTGGTCCCCTGCCATAAACAAACTGTACAACAGAAGGAAGGAACTGTTGCAAAAGAGAGTAAAATCCCATGAGTGGAGGAGCTCTCTGGTCAGCCTCAGTAAGAAGCTGAGATCCCTGATAAAATCCTCCAAACCTAGTTATGAAAACAAAATCGTCACTGATTCTAAAGACAACCATAAAGCATTCTATAGCTATGTCAAGAATCTCAATGGCAACACTCAGATCTGCTTTGAGTTACAGCACAATGGCACTAAATATACAGACCCAACTGATATTGCCAACATCCTGACAGATAGGTTCAGTGCTGACTTTACCCCCCTCTCACCTCCTCATCTCTATTCCGGAAGAATGCAAAGTTCCTGTAATCACAGCTGCACAGGTAAAAACCACACTCTCCAAAGCCAAGAACACAGCATCCATGAGACCAGACAACATCCCAGGCTGCGTTCTACATGAACTACAGAATGAACTGGCACCCCACCTAAGTACCATGTTCAATCATAGCCTGACCTCAGGCTTTGTGCCTGCTGAATGGTGCACAGCGATGGTTATCCCACTCAACAAGGGTGGAGCCACCATGGACCCTGGGAACTACTGCCCCATTAGCCTGACGAGTCTGGTCTGCAAGGCCATGGAACGTATCATCATGGAACTTATAAACAAAGACATTGGTAATCTCCAAACTCTGGACCCCACCCAGTTCAGGTTTGTAAAAGGTAGATCATGTCTCCTAAACCTGATAGACTTCTTTGAAGCAGTCACCAAAGCCGTAGACAAGGGTAAGGTGGTTCACACAGCCTATCTAGATCTTGCCTAGGCTTTCAACACCACCACCCCCACTCTGGAATTATAGATAAACTCATTAAACTAGGTATAAATCCCTATGTCACAAGATGGGTTGCCAACTGGCTCACTGACAGAACCCACACTGTGAAAGTAACAGACTCCAAATCCGACTTCAGGCCAGTGACAAGTGGAGTACCACAGGGTTCAGTCCACGGTCCTCTCCTGTTTGGTATCTACTTCTCTGAAGTACAGGCTAACACAGAAGGTCTTTGGCTAACAAAGTTTGCAGAAGACTGCAAACTAGGAGCCATAATCGAAACTCCTAACGATGTGGACATCCTACATAAGGGCCTCACTGAGACAGATGCCTGGTGCCAAAGCCATGGCCTCAAGCTCAATGCCAAAAAGTGCATCGTCATCCCCTTTGGTAAAAGCTCTGTACCCATGAACTACAACATAGGCGGTAGTATACTTAACACCGAAAGTGTGATAAGAGACCTTGGGACACAGGTGGACAGTAGTCTCTCCTTTGATAATCACATTGCCACAGTAGTCAGGAAATCCTTCTACGTGACACACCTCATCACAAAAGGTTTCTCATCCAGAAAAAAAGAGGTCATTGTTCCCTTCTACTCATCACTCATTAGACCCATTATAGAGTATAACACCCCTTTTGGTATGTACCTCACAAGACATCTACAACAACAGGAAAGGTCGGAGAAATACCTCACAAAGAGGATTACCAGCCTCAAACAGATGCCCAACGCAGACCGTCTCAAAAAACTCCAGCTTTACTCCGTCACATATCGCCTACTCAGAGGTGATCTCTGCCTAACATACAAAGCTATGTCAAACCCAGAGCTGTTGGACATGCTCCACTTAAAGAAATCCCAATCCCTTCAAGCTACACGCTGTAGGGACCTAAACCTTGTCACCACAATAAACAGAACATGCCGGAGGGATAGATTCCTGTCCCAGAGACTTCCCGTACTCTGGAATAAACTACCTATCTATATCAAACAAAGCTCCTCATTAGCACTATTCAAGAAAAATCTTGATGATTGGATGGGAAATAGGAAATTCACCAAGCGGATCACCTTTGTGGCTCTGCTCAACAGTGGCACAGGAAAATAATTTTCTTGGGTGGCAAAAGCCAGGGTACCTTTTTGGCTGGGCTTGTATAGGCCCCAGGGCCGACAGCCTAGTACCTACCTATGAACCTATGACTCAGAAGACACCTTGTCCAGAGTTTTGCCTCCTAAGAACTTATCCTTTGGGGATACCCTTCATAGCATGAATGATCCTTTAACTAGGAGTAGAGTATAGTGATTTTTTCCAGGCCCAAGCTAACTATAGAAAGCTACTGAGTTTCCCCTGTCCCTAGAGCTCTAGCTGTACCTCCAGTCTGCAAAGTCTTGGATGTTGTGTTTGCAGACATTTCCTTGCAGCCTGATTCCCTTCCTCTACTCCCTGGAAGCCTGATCACTTTTATTTGGTGTTTGAGTCCCAGAGGCATCCCTGTAAGAACACAATGGTCAATCCAGGGTGTCTTCTGAGTCCAGAGTACACAAACTATTGATCCTGAATCTTCTAAGGGATCATCTGGGCAAGCATCCAAATGATAGAGAGAGTATCCTCAGACTGATTTGTCAAGAAGACATACACTTTAGCCACCCTGGCCAGGAAAGCTCAGAACTGCCAGTTCCATATGCTTAAATACGTTGAGTCAGTGCAGGAACAAATAAAAACTAAAGTGGGGAGATACAAGGTAAGAGCCTTCACAGGGACATACAGGAATTATGCAGTGCAGGCCTCTAGGTGTCCAGACACTCATTAAAATGCGTCTGTGATGCATTGGAAGCATCATGCAGTGTGGCTGCTACGGGGTCCGTGACAAAGTGGCATGCATGGTTGAGGACTCAATCCTTGTCAGACCATGTAAAAGCAGAGCTCCTAGATGAACCACTGGACAATAAGTATCTCTGTGTACCCCAGAGGAGAAGGTGTTTGAGAGACTAGACATAAAAGGGAGAAATAGATGGTCTGTTAAGTAATTCTAACTTTCCCCTAAACCTAGACACAACAGGAACTATCCCAGTAAGTAAGTCCGGGTCTTTCTGCCTAATCAAGAAAAAACAAACCCACCCAAGGGAAAAAGACTGAGGTATCAAAGAAAGTGGTAAACTGAGCAAAATTTTAGACCTAGGAATCTTAACGAACCAGACCCTTCCAAGGAGCAGCTGTGACTATAATCAGCACCTCCACTCCCTCCCCCCAAAACACACCCCAACCCCATCCCTCTTCCCTACTGGGAGGATGACTTGCTTTCATCAAACATTGGGAACAGATCACCAAAGACAAATGAATACTGCAGATTATCAAAAAGAGCTTTCTCTTTAGTTTTGAAAATCACCCCCTTTCTGGGCATTACCATCCCTCCAAAGCAACATAGTGACCAGTTTGCACATCTCTTAGGGAATCTGTTGCATAAGGGCTCTGTCCAACCAATTCCTCCAGGAGAGACAGGCATGGGATTCTACTCACAGCTGTTGCTAGTCTCCAGAAAAGAAGGAACCTAGAGACCCTTTCTGGACCTTTCAAAACTCAACAAATTCCTGGTAGCACCAAAACTGAAATGTTGACATTTCAAAAACCTTTGCTCCTTATCTTACGAGGGGCCTGGATGGTGACTTCAGATTTAAAGTACACCTACCTTCATGCTCATATTCTGTAGGAACATAAGATATCCCTACGTTTTCAGGTGGGGGGATTATACTACTAATTTTATGCCTTACCTTTTGGCATATCCACTGCACTCAAGAGTATTTACCAAATATGTGGCACAGATTATTGCCTTTTGCAAAACTAGGAGGTCCATATCCCTTTCTATTTGCCTGTATTCTGTCATTCCCTGGTAGAGATGGCAGATCAAACATCTACTTAGGCTTATCCCACTCATTTACTTCCCCCCCCCCCCCCGAGTTACTTTTTCTGAATACACATACGCATGTGCGCACATGCACACACACACGGCACCAAAAATGAGTGCAAAAGGCACACACGCACTGAAAAAAATAAACAAACTGGGAACCAGGATAACATTATAACCTGTAATCAGCACATATACATATCCTGCCTGTCTTCCACCTCCCACACGCTTGTCTGTATTAAGCCTTGACAAGTTGAGTTTCCTGTGCCTTACCCTTGCAGCAGTTGAAAATTAGCATATGAGCATCTGGATAAGTAATCTCAGTCAGTACCTGTCTGCTGCCACCTCCATTGTACATGAGTTCACAGGCTGATCCTGTTTTAGGAAAATCCATGATAACCATTGCAGCATTGTTCATATTTACAGACTGCTGTTAAACCACACCTCTAAATAGATCAGTCCTGAAGATAAAGCTACTGCTGCATTTAAAATGATCTTGATACCCATTGCACCACCTTGTACTTTTATAAGCTATCTTCTAAACCCCATCCCACCAAACAGATCAGTCCTAAAGATACAGCTACTAATGCACATAAAAACAATCTTGGTGCTTGCTGTGCAACACCTTTTTTTCTCATTGTTGCTTCTGTTTTTTTCCCTTATAAACTGTCACAGGTAACTTTTTCACTGCTATTGTATAATGTATTCTTTGTCAATGATTTTGGCCGTACCCCTTAAGCTTGCTCTCTCCCTGTCTCTCAGTGCTTCTCTTTTCTGTCCAAGGGCAACTTGCTAGTGTTAATGCCAAAGGAGTAGGACTAGCCATTTCTTGTGTTCATCTTCTAGTGTCACCATTCTCCTTTGTATTACTTGTCTGTTCTCAGGGTTTTCTCTAACTGCTTCTGCGCTGAGCTGTAGTGTCTCTCAGTACTACTCATACACAGACAAACTGACTGACTCCCATATCCCTTAGCCTGTTTTTTTATTATACCATTTTTACATTGTTATTAATTGCAGGTTGTACCCTGTTGTGTACACAATCACTCTTTCCCCTGTTTTTACTGAAACATCCACCATAGTTCACAGACTGATCCTATGTCAGGAAGGTCTGAGACATTATCTTATTATTGTCAATGGTTGTACTTAGTGGGGTTGTTTTTATGCTGTAATATTCTACAGTGCAATGCTGATCATGCTGAGGTTTGCCACTGTTCACTTAATGAGATATCTGACTGATACTGTTTCACTTCTGCTGTACACCTTGATTTTACCCCATACTTCCTTATACTCTCACTCATATTTTTAACTTGTCTTCTGTTTTTAGATATGCTTTGCTGCACCTTGTGCATTTACAACCCATCTTCTCTGATTGCTGTTAAATCTCATCCCCAGAAAGATCAAGCTATTCCTGCCCATAATAAAAACAGTCTTGGTACTTGATAAAAATTTTTGTGTATGTTGCCTCCCTTTACATTGCTGATTGTTACATCTGTTTTACCTCAATAAAAAGTCACAGATAACTACACTTGGCTGTGCCATTTAAACTTGCTTAATCCCTTCTCCCTCAGTGCTTTTTTCTCTAAGGACCCAGCTGAAACTCCATAGGGGAAGGACTAGACATTTCTTACATGTAGCTTCTAGCATTCTGGGCGGCCACGGTGGTGCAGTGGTTAGCATTGCCGCCTCACAGCAAGAGGTTCTCCGGTTCGATCCTCGGCTGGGGTGCCTTCTGTGCGGAGTCTGCATGTCCTCCCTGTGGTTGCGTGGGTTTCCTCCGGGTGCTCCGGTTTCCTCCCACATCCCAAAGACATGCTGCAGGTGGATTGGACACTCTAAATTGGCCCTAGGTGTGCGTGTGAGTGTGCCTTCTGTGGAAGGTTGGGCGCCGGGCTGGCAACTCGACACTGTAAAACTCCACTGCCATTCAATGTGCGGACAAGGTGATCCGCTGTGGCGACCCCTAACCGGGAAAAGGCCGAAAGAAGAAGAAGAAGAAGAAGAAGAAGCTTCTAGCATTCTCATTCCATTATTGTCCCTTTGAAATAGTATTTGTCTTTTCTTCAAGTTTTCTCCTACCTGCTTCTCTGCCAGCCCATAGGGGTCTCTCAGTACTATGTATTTTATCTAGGTGCAATCTCTGCCCCATTTATCAGTTGAACATCGAGCTACTGTCATGGCTACTCATTCATTTCCCACTGTGATAAGAGCTCCAGTGCCCATTTGTTCTTCTCCAGGGCAAGAGCCACCAGAGCCGATTAGTTCCCCTATTGAGCAAGTGCGATTCATGACATAGTCATCATCCAGGCAGCCATGAGGGGATTTTTGTATATAGGTCATCTAACCCCACCCCTCAGTGGTGATGTCAATGCCCACATTATCATGAGAGCTGCCTGTGTTCCCCTGCCAGAGCCACTGGCATCCCAGTTTTGAGTAGGTTTGCCTACATCTTTCCAAACTGCAATGGTAATACCTTGTCAAGGACTGGCTTCCACCTAGCCTTAGAATGGCATTGCAAATAGAGCCAAAGCCACCAAATCCCTTATCCTGGGAGGTCATATTGGCAAAAAGCTGTGCCTGCCCTGCCCCCCCCCCCCACCCCCCATGGCTTGTCCAACACTCATGCGGTTAATTAAATTCATGTCATCTGGAACACAGTCAGGGGTCTACCCTTATGTGCTACAGAGCTGGGTTTCATCTGCACACTGATTCTTCCTAATGCTGGAGGTGTTGAATGCTTTGCTATCCTCCATTCCCAATCCACCCTTCTCTCTCTCTACACATACTATACTAACCACTCTCTTCCCACTCTCCCAACTCCTTTTTCTTAAAGAAGAAATAATACCCATGCATAATACTACTTAATCTTATCATTTTAAAGCCTTAACATTCGTCATTCATGTAATCTTCAAACATCAAACATAAACCATGATTTCTCAAGCTGTACTTTAATGACTGAATATCCTGTCCCCTAAAACTCTTAACTTCATAATACTTGTCTCAAGCTGCAACTAAGTTCTTAAATTCCACTTTATCCATGTAACTTACAATTTCTTGCTCAGTCCTCAACATCGCGACATCTTATACAACAAGAAGCACTGTTTTTTTTTCTTTTCTTTTTTTTCCTCCCCCAAACTGAACATCAGATGCAACCAACTCCCTCCCCATTCACCTGGTCTTCTGAACCTGCCTTAACTTTTCCCAGGCTCAATCCAACCAAACCCACATCCAAAGCTGGTGAGGGGAGCAAGGACATGGTGCAGTATTTATACTGCTGATGGGGGGGGGGGGGTTCCCAAACTCCTGCTACCCCACATCAGCCTTGTGAGCTCTGAAACCACTACCCTTGTGAGGTGCATGTGTGCTTTCCCCAGTGCACAACCTCCCAAGTGGCACACTGCTTATGCAACATGTAGCTCACCTGGCTTGCAGTTATTGCAGTGAGCCTAGGCTAGCCCACCAAAAGAAATGGTTAATGGCAGCTGCTCACTCCGAATCTTCCCCTGCAGCCCCTCCAGTTTCCATGATGCTAATCAAACGGATTTTCTGGGATGCAGTAAAGGTTTTATCCCTGTGTGCCACATGGCCATGCAACCACTGTACCATTTTGTGCCATTGGCATCCTTATGTTAATATCACTAAAAATGATTAAAACAGAAACACCTCCCTCCTCACCAATTGCCTTTACTTCCATTCCCATAGTTCAGTAGATAAAAACCATGCTCCACCAATATCAGTAAAAATCCATATAATGCAAATCCCCTCTCAAAGCCGTTTACTAGTGTAAAATATACACAGCTGTGTGACGCACACTTAATTCCGCAAACAACTTCACACTAAAAAAAATCTGAAAATTATATTTAAACTTTCTTCAGTTATCCTTCCTCTTCTTACAAGAAACATTTAAATCAGTCCTGACCCACCCCATATACCACACTCTAAAACTCACTGCATTCTCAGTTCTTTAAAGTGTTGTGTTATGAATAATGGCAGCACTAGAAACAAACTATATCAATTAGATGCCTTTATTCACTCATAGTCACCTGACATTATAGCAATTTAGAAACAAACTATATCAATTAGATGCCTTTATTCACTCATAGTCACCTGACATTATAGCAATTTAGAAACAAACTATATCAATTAGATGCCTTTATTCACTCATAGTCACCTAACATTATAGCAATTTAGAAACAAACTATATCAATTAGATGCCTTTTATTCACTCAGTCACCTGACATTATAGCAATTTAGAAACAAACTATATCAATTAGATGCCTTTATTCACTCATAGTCACCTGACATTATAGCAATTTAGAAACAAACTATATCAATTAGATGCCTTTATTCACTCACAGTCACCTGACATTATAGCAATTTCTTAGACATAACTTAAGAATGATGCACCAACCCTCTTTTATTTCCCCAAGTTAAACTTTCCTTACAGCAGATCAGGACAAGCAACATGGATTGGTATGATGCTACTGTATAATGCTACTTTTAAAATAATTATACCATCAAAGACCATACCCAACATAGATTATGAACTAATTGTCTACTAGCAAATATAAATCTTAATAAAGGAAAATCCCTTCTCCAAGCAGTAGCTTACCTCCCACCTCCTCTTTCTCAGTGAAAATTCAAGCAAGTAATGTCTACCAAAACACAATCAGATGCAGAAAACACACTTTGTTATACTAGGAAGACTTTCGCCTCAGTATGTTTAGTCACAGCAACAACATTTTGAAAAAAAAGGTAGAAGCTAAAGGTCTTTTTTTAACACCTTTATTGAATTATCCCTTGTGACATAGGCACATTTAGATTTATATAAAAGTAATCAAATATATTAATAAGTTAAAATTAACAAACATTATGCTTCACATATATTGCTATGTATTATATAACATAAGCAACATTACATAAATTATTCAATTCCTGCCCCCTTTTTTAAACAAGAAACATCTTTATTAAACCATCACTTATAACATAAGCAATCATACATTTATGTAAATGAAAACAAACCACACCAACACAATCCTAGTTGCAAGCATTTTGCATCACAAACCCTACTGACACACTCCCAGTTGCAAATATTATACATCACTTATAATCTACCCAATCACTTTCGGTCAAACATTACATAGCTCATTTAACTCCTGCCTTCTTTTAAACCTTATTCCTCCTCTGTATGTATTGTTCCCACAGTTCCCATTTTTCCTGTCTAGTTTGTTCCTACATTTTTCTAAAAATCTCAGTTATAGTTGTTTTATCTCTGTTACTATATTCAGTACTTCTAATGTAGTTCATTTAGATTTTGATTTTGATTTTCTAGTAATTGCTTTTTTGGCAGTCATCGTAATTAGAGACAGCAAGGCCTTACCATGTGTTGGCAATTCTGATTCTGTATCACAGGTCAGAAAACTCATCTCACTCATCATACCAATCTGCCCACCCAGCATGTCCGACAGTGCATCCCACTGGGAATCCTTAAAGTCTACCAGCTCACTCCACTCCCAGAAAAATATGTTCCCAATTACCTCTTTCTTCCCTGACACACCTCCAACATTTGGTATCTACCTGAGAAAAAATTCTCTGGAGTCTACTTGGGGTATAAAAATATTTATCTAAACATTTCCAAGCAAAAATCCTAAATCTTCTAGATTTTGTTGCATATTTGGGAGACATGCATATATCCTCCCATTGTTTCTTTGTGAATGTCTTATAAAGTCTCTCTTCCCAATCCTTTCTAACCTCTTCTGATTGATTCTTGTAGTTGTCATGCAGTATTTTATATGCTGTACTAATTATTCCTTTTTTAATGGCTGCTTCTGTTCTAGATTCTACTAAAAACTCTACCAGGTCTACCACAAGGTTGGTGGGGGTCACCAGGGAGTGGGGTCGGGACTGTAGTTTTTGGACCACTCCCTACCCCTGGGGGCCTCTGCCTTAGACAGCTCGGGGTCGATATCATCTGAGGACATCTGTGCTGTGTCAGGGTCACCCCCCATCCCAGTCAGCTGTGGCTGGTGGGGAGGAGAGGGTTCTTTGTCCACCCTCATTGACTTTCCAGGTGATAGAGAGGACCAGCTCTGGATGAGCAGCAGCCTCTTCCTTGGCCCTAAATCCTCCCCAGCCCCTTTCGATATTGGGCAGCAAGACCTCATCATCCTACCAAGGTCAGCCCTCCTGTATGCACCTTTAGATGGACGCTGCCCCCATTGGGGTCCCTTCCTCTTCTGAGTCCTCCCCAGAGCCTGCTGTGGAAGAATCTTCTCAGAACAGGACATGCAAGAGGAGGCACTTGGGCTCCACTCGAGAGTCCCTCACTGAAGAGACAGATTTTGAGGAAGGAGATGGATCCCTCCAGCTTCAGTCTGAGGAGATGTCCTTCAGAGACATCCTCGAGATCCTGAAAGAGCAAGGTGGTTGGTCTTCCCCCGCCCCATCTTCAAAGGAATCCATGTTCCTGAAGGCATTTGGGACAGGTCCATCTTCTACTTGGGTGTCTCCCCCTGTCGATGAGCTCATCCAGCAGGGCATGGAAGGAGCCGGACACAGTAGAACCAGTTCCCAAAAAAGCTGATAAGTTCTTAAGTTCCCCCAAAGTCAAGGCATTCTGGAGCAAAAGTATTCCTGTTGATGCCATTGTAGTGGCTGCAGCTACGAAAAAGGAGCTAGCTGAACAGAGCTGTACAGTTCATCCCCTGAACATGGAGTCACAGGCAACTGACTGTTTTGGGAAGCACGTATTTGCCTCAGCTACGTTCAGACTGAGAGCAACCAATTATATGGCACACTTTACTCGGCTGCAAAGGGACTTGATATTGGAACTTTCCACTTCCCTTTCTGAGTTGTTGCCTCCAGAGAGTCTTACATTGGTCTCTCTGTAGCTTTCTACACTCACTTCCTTAGCTAATGCCTCGATGAGGTTGATCTCCATTGCAGTGGAGGCCACCTCTTGAGCGGCAGGCATTGGCATTGCCATTAGGCATCATGCCTGGCTTCATCTTTGCAGGTTTGCAGATAACTCCAAGGCATCTTTCACCAATACCCCTTTCAATGGTCAACCTTGTTTAGCCCTTCCATTAAGAAAACTTTGACCCATAGGGAGCAGGAGGGAAAGACTCTCTCTGCGGCTGGGATCAAGTTCTCTACTCCCAATAATCTTTTTTCAGGAATCAGAGGGGTAGCAAGAAACTGTGGTTCCATAGGTCTCAGTCTTCCTTCCATCCAGGATGCTCCTCAGGAATCCTCTTCCTCCGGCCGTGGAAGGGGGTTTGACAATAGACACTGCCCCAGAGGTAGAGGGGGTCCACAGAACCAGGGCTCCCGGGAACCCTTCTTGGAGAAGCCATCTCAGTGCTCCTGAAGCTCTGCCTAGCTGTCATGCCCTGGATGCAGTCGGAGGTCATCTATCCCTTCACCCACTAACCTGGACAAGTATTACCTCAGATCAGTGGGTGTTAAACATCATGTCCAGGGGTTACTTCATACCCTTTTTTCAGCCCCCTCTAACTCATAAATCTCTCCCAGATGTTCCACCCCATCAAAGAGAGTTGGCCCTTCTAGAGGTATGAGACTTCCTTCAAAAAAAGCCATCCAGGAGGTCCCAATAGAAAAATGAGCATCCAGAACTTACTCTCACTTCTTTTTAGTGCCCAAAAAGACTGGGGACCTGTGTCCCATTCTGGACCCTCAGCATGTTAAATCTGTCGGTTCAGAAGTCGAAGTTTCCAGATGGTCACTGTTCAGTCCATTCTGCCTCTTCTACACAAGGATGATTGGATGTGCTCATTGGAGTGTAACAGAAGCCTTTCTAATCTATGTTCCTAAATACTTCATCTTATTGTGTCCCCATAAATATGGGTATTGCTGAACCAATTAATGTGTGGGTACATAATTTATGGCTCTAGCCTTTGTTTTATCTTCATTAATTTTATATTACAAAAAGACTTGGAACTGTCCCAAAATGTTCCACAACAATGGCATGTCATTTTCTGGATCTATCAGGTACAAAATAATATCTAAAGCCAGCTTTTCTTGATTACCATATCAATTATATCATAAAAACCTGAGTCCTATATTTTCTTTGCCAATGGCTCTAAATATAAAACAAATAAAGATGAAAGAGGAAGAGGACAACCCTGCCTGGGTCCTCTGTTCAAGCAAAACATAGAGCAGAATCCTCCCACTTTAATTCTTGCCTTTGAACCTTCATATATCCTCCTAATTAACTTTATTATTGTATCAGGGAGTGCAAATGCTTTCATTGCCCCATTCATAAAATCCCAGATTCCTCTGTAGAATACCTTGTCCACATCAAGACACACTAACAATAGCAGTATTTTCTTACATTCTGCTTCCCTCTGGATCATCATTGCTCTGTTAATATTGTCAAACGTTTCCCTCTACTCCACAAAACTACATTTATGCATATCTGTCAGTTTTGACAACAAGTTTGCCATTCTTTTAGCTAATGTAGATGTAAACATTTTATAGTTATGGTTTAAAATCGAAATGGGTCTGTATGAAATTAGATCTGGTGGCTCTTTACCCACTTTAGGTAATACAGCCACCACAGTTTCTTGAATATGTTTGTGCTCCCCCTCCTTTTAAAACACTATCTTTATCACTTTCATCCACCTCAGCTTTGGCCGGCTAAGATCTAGCTGTATTCAACTGGACGTATAAGAGAATTTAAGTACCTTTTATCTGCACTTTTTTCAAATAATACAATATTTAAATTGATTTCTTTGTGTTGCATGAATATTAACTGAAGTGGAAGTTTTGACTCTGTTCTTCAGTTAGTGCTTGCTTGAATTTTATTCTCTGTTAGTAATTGCATGTGGGGGTAGCCACATTCTTTGATTTCCTGTTAATGCCTATTTAAGTGGTACATTTTGGAATATTTTCTGCTTAAAATCTGAGCTTCGCCCGGCTAAGATCTAGCTGTATTCAACTGGACGTATAACAGAATTTAAGTACCGTTTATCTGCACTTTTTTCAAATAATACAGCATTTTAATTGATTTATTTGTGTTGCATGAATATTAACTGAAGTGGAAGTTTTGACTCTGTTCTTCAGTTAGTTTCCCCACCCACCCTCCCTGTTTTCTCTTAGTGGCTTTGAAACTGCCCGCCCCTCTTGTAAATTTGTGTTTGGATACTCCTGGACCCATCTCATTTGCTCACACAACTGAGTGCAGTGAGATCATATTCTGATTTCAGGCACTTCTACTGTGTACAAAGAAAGCATCTGGGAAAGAGAAAAAAATTAAGCTTGTTTCCTGCCTTTCCTGTTAAGTGGTCTAGACTGTTTGTAGGCTTCTGAGCCCTCAAGCCCTTCTGTGTTGGAGGGAAGCCTTCTAGCTTAGTTTTGTTTCTTATAACTAGCCAGTTTTCTAGTTTCAGCACTCAAATCTGTTTCTTTGAACTCAGCACTTGTTCAGAACTCATTGTAAGCACTACATAAGCTGCAAATTACTACAGCACTCAACTTTCCTCACTTGTCTAGAGGAAAGCAGTTTTTAGTACTTAATAAATAAGCACCTATCCAGGTATGTCTAAGGGTCAGCTCCCAGTGATTTCTCCTGTCTACCTGATGAATCTGGGCATCTTGGGACAATGCAGCAATTGCCTCATGTACACAGACAACCCTCTCCTCCTACCACCCAACACTACAACCTGTGAGAGATGCACTTATATAGTCAAACTGGAAGCAAAGCCCTCTTCACCCAAGACTGAACTAGACAGTCAAGAGGAGAAGGTAAACACTTGCACCACACCACACTCATCACATAGTCCCTCAAAACCTACACCACCAAAACACACACATAGAAACACAAAACACACACCTACATTCGCGGAGGCTCTCAATAAAAACTTGCCCAAGCATCAGGGACTTCCAAAGCATAAAAGCAAGCAAACTCCACCCCCCAACACAACCCAAATGACACACAGCCCACAAACTCAGTGTGCCACTGAACCACAGCCCATAAGGCATAACAATGTACCCAACACTCTAGTCATAGGTGACTCTATAGTCAGGCACACTGATGGTCCACTCACTAGACTAAACAAGGAGAAAGTTACTGTCAGCTGCCTGTCAGGTGCCAAGATCCGCCACATAATGTATGCACTCAGATCACTCCACAATAAGTACAAATATGACACTGTCATTGTCCATGTTGGTGTGAATGACCTGAGATGTACCTCCCTGGACTACATGAAGAGAGACATGGAGGAGCTCTCTGAACTTGTATCCCAGGCAGGTATGACCCTAACCCTGAGTAGCATCCTGCCATTACCCAGAATGATACCACAGTACAAGGACAAAATGATTGACTTCAACAATTGGTTAAGCTTCTGGTGTCATTCTAAGGGGATCCAGTATTTGTCTGCCTGGGACGACATGAACGACAGACCACGATGCTTTGCCAGAGATGGCCTGCACCTGTTGCCCTTAGGATTCCGGATACTGGCTAAGGCTCTTGCCACTCCTATAGTGCCTTTTTTAGGCAAGGTTCAAATGACAAATTCACCACCGTAACAGGTACAAGCAAGCAAAATCTGAGGGTAATGCTACTCAATGCTAGAAGTCTAAACCTCAAAATGCACTCACTCGTGGCACTCCTTTAAATGGAGAACATTGACATCTGTGCAGTGACAGAGACCTGGTTCAAAGCTCCAGAGAGCACCCCTGCATTACCAGGCTACAATTCATACCACACCTTTCGGCCACCTAACCCAGAATGAAGCACTAAAGGCGGAGGCGTGTCCATATTCATTAAGGATATCCACACCTCCAGGCTAGTTGCACAGCATAATGCATCCAAGATTATCCAAGTGCAACTAACTCATGCTAGACCGCAATCCAAATTGTAGCTTGCTACAGACCCCCCACCATGCCCCAGGATTCCCACTCCTCATTTCTTGATACACTGGAAAGTATTAGGGTACAACCCAACACCCTAATAATGGGCGATTTCAACTACCCCACCATTAACTGGGAAAACTACTCATGTACCAACTCTTTTGCTCAACGTTTTCTAGAATTCATAAATTCCAATGGCTTGGATCAACTTATTCACACCCCCACCAGGGGCAGCAATATCCTAGACCTGGTCATTACCTACATGGGAAACTGGTGTTCCACACCAGAGGTCAATTCCTCATTGGTCAGATCCGACCACAAGCTAATCAGCCTAGACATCCACATCCCACCCCCACCCCCACCTAGAGAAACCATCGTAAAAAACTTCTCCAAAGCCAACTTCACACTTCTTAAGACAGAAGTGGCAAACTTCATGACACCCATGCAGACGGACAATAGAGGTATGACTGTTGAATCCTACACAAATGCACTTTATAAGCACTTACACGAGTGCATGGATCATGCTAGCCCTAATAGAACCAAGATGTTATCCTCCAAAAAAAGGAAGCCAATCTGGTGGTCCTCTGCCATAAACAAGCTCTACAACAGAAAAAAGAAACTGTTGCAAAAAAGAGTAAAATCCCATGACTGGAGGATCTCCCTGGTCAACCTCAGTAAGAAGCTGAGATCCCTCATAAAATCCTCCAAAGCTAGTTACGAAAACAAAATTGCCACTGACTCTAAAGACAACCACAAAGCATTCTATAGCTATGTCAAGAATCTCAATGGGAGCACTCAGATCTGCTCTGAGTTACAGCACAATGGCACTAAATATACAGAACCAACTGATATTGCCAACATCCTGGCAGATAGGTTCAGTGCTAACTTTACCCCCCTCTCATCCCCTAGAGGGCCCATCTCTAAACAGGAAGAATGCAAAGTTCCTATAATCACGGTTGCAGAGGTAAAAAACACACTCTCCAAAGCCAAGAACACAGCATCCATGGGACCTGACAATATCCCAGGCTGCGTTCTACACAAACTACAGAATGAAGTGGCACCCTACCTAAGTACCATGTTCAATCATAGCCTCACCTCAGGCTTTGTACCCACTGAATGGCGAACCGCGATGGCTATCCCACTCCACAAAGGGAGAGCCACGACGGACCCCGGGAACTACCGCCCCATTAGCCTGACGAGCCTGGTCTGCAAGGCCATGGAACGTATCATCGTGGTACTCATAAACAAAGACATTGGTAATCTCCAAACTCTGGACCCTACCCAGTTCGGATTTGTAAAAGGCAGATCATGTCTCCTAAACCTGATTGACTTCTTTGAAGCAGTCACCAAAGCCATAGATGAGGGTAAAGTGGTTCACACAGCTTATCTAGCTCTCGCCAAGACTTTCGACACCATCCCTCACTCTGGAATTATAGATAAGCTTAATAAACTAGGTATAAATGCCTATGTCACAAGATGGGTTGTCAACTGGCTCACGGACAGAACCCACACTGTGAAAGTAGCGGATTCCAAATCCGACTTCAGACTAGTGACAAGTGGAGTACCACAGGGTTCAGTCCTGGGTCCTCTCCTGTTTGGTATCTACTTCTCTGAAGTGCAGGCTAACACAGAAGGTCTTTGGCTAACAAAGTTTGCAGATGACTGCAAACTAGGAGCCATAATCAAAACTCTTAACGATGTGGACATACTACAAAAGGGCCTCACTGAGACAGATACCTGGTGTCAAAGCCATGGCCTGAAGCTCAATGCCAAAAAGTGTATTGTCATCCCCTTTGGTAAAAACAATGTACCCATGATCTACCACATAGCTGTTAGTCTACTTAATGCCGAAAATGTGATAAGAAACCTTGGGACACAGGTGGACAGTAGTCTCTCCTTTGATAATCACATCGCCACAGTGGTCAGGAAATCCTTCTACGTGGCTCATCTCATCATAAAAGGATTCATATCCAGAAAAAAAGAGGTCATTGTTCCCCTCTACTCATCACTTATTAGACCCATTATAGAGTACAGTGCCCCTTTTGGTATGTACCTCACAAGACATCTACAACAACTGGAAAGACCACAGAAATACCTCACAAAGAGGATTACTGGCCTCAAACAGATGCCCTACACAGACCGTCTCAAAAAACTACAGTTTTACTCCATCGCATATCGCCTACTCAGGGGCGATCTCTGCCTAACATACAAAGCTATGTCAAACCCAGAGCTGTTGGACATGCTCCACTTAAAGAAATCCCAATCCTTCCAAGCTACACGCTCTAGGGACCTAAACCTTGTCACCACAATAAACAGAACATGCTGGAGGGATAGATTCCTGTCCCAGAGACTTCCCATACTCTGGAACAGACTACCTATCTATGTCAAACAGAGCTCCTCATTAGCACTCTTCAAGAAAAATCTTGATGATTGGATGGGAAATAGGAAATTCATCCCAGGGATCACTTCTGTGGCTCTGCTCGACAGGAGCACAGGAAAATAATTTTCTTGGGTGGCGAAAGCCAGGGTACATTTTTTGGCTAGACTTATATAGGCCCTAGGGCTAATAGCCTAGTACCTACCTATGAACCTATGTAACTTCCAAACTTCCACAGGAATGCCATCTGTTCCCGGAGGCTTTCCTGCAGATTGGTTATATGTTTTATTTCCTCTCCTGCTATCTTGACTGTTATTTGCTAAGTCTCATCTACCTTAACCTTGGCATAATTAAGTCTTCCATAAATATTTCCATTTGTGCTCTTTCTTGATTTCCATATTTCTCTGTATTATGCAAATTTTCATAAAATTTCCAAAATATCTCTAATACCTCTATAGGATCTCTAGTAATTGTTCTTGCTACAGACTCCTTATGTTTGCTGACAACCCTTTCTACTTTTTGTTGCCTGAGTCATTTTAAAAGTTTTTGTGCTTAGAAATTAAAAAAAAATAGTTGCTTAACAGCAATCTTTCTAAATGTATGGATATTATCCAGATAATCCCTTACTTTTCTCTTTACCACTCTGCATTTGCTCCTCTTATTGTTCTGTGATATTCCTCTTATTCTGTAGTACTTTAAACTGTCAGCCTCCAAGTAATTCTTCTAACTTCTTAACCATATCTTTTTATTTTATTTCTGCCCAGTTTTTAAAAATCCATTTTTATTTTGTCTCACTAGCTAACTATAACTTCTGAAGATATTTCTATCCTCCCTAATCTCTCAGATAATTTCCACTACCCATTCTTTAAATTCCTCTCTTGTTAACAGGTAGGTGAAGAAAGCACCAGTGTCTCTTTTTTACTTCATTACCCTGCATTTTTATATTAGTTTGTATAGGTGTATGATCCAAGTTGAAGCTTTCAATTAAATGCACATGTTCATGTGAAGTATAATTTCTGTGTTGTCTAGCCCAGTTAGTATACCTTGGGGAATATAATATGTAAATTCTGTTTGAGTTCCTACTACTGAATTCACATCTTCCATACCAAATATTTTCATAAATTTCTTCACAAATCTAACCATTTTTTTTTATTTTCCCTTCTAGGTCCTCCTGATACATCCTCACTATAGCAAATCAAGTTCCAGTCCCTACCTATAAGTAACATTTCCTGATGAAAGCTGATTATTTCTCAAAACAATTTCTTAAGCTCCATAATAGCAGTTTTTGGTGGAATATAAATACATATGTCAGAGTAATCCTCTTCCCTTGCCAATAGCCCCTACTACCACAAATCTGCCATTATTGTCTCTCCCCTCTTCTATCAGTATTGAAACCTCTTTAGCAATTAGTATAATTACTCCCATTGTCCTTTGTCTCTGACATTCTGCTGAATATGCACCCTGAAATCCTTTCCTTGTCAAATTGACACACACATTTCTTTCCAAATGTGTGTCCTGCAGCATTACTGTTTGAACTGTACATTTCATAATATAATAATCTTTCCATTTTGTCTATGCCTGTAAGGACAATTGCATTCCAAGATAATATGGATAGTGTAGCCATTATGGTTAAAAACTATTGTTCCCCCTCTACCCCCTCTATTATACATGACATTTTACTGTATAGTTCCAAGTTTTGTGTTGCATGTTCACATTAATGTTTGGCAAGCTGATCTTTTATATAGTTGTTTCTTTTCATCTCCATTTGAACCGGTGTCACATTTTCAAGACTTTTTCTTTTTATGAAAATCCTCAAACAAAAAATACATTTCAGAACACCCCATTCCCCTGTTAACTTACAACAAACACCCAACCTGTGTACATCTTCAAAAAATAAAGTTTACCATCCAGATAGGAACAACTGCTCCAAATCAGTGGCTGCACTCACAGGCTATTACCTAACCTAAAATTAAGTTTGCCCATGCTAAAGTGGATGTAATAGCCTGTCTTCCTACATACACTAATTGCACTCTGTTTATTTCTCATCTCTGTTCCCCTCCCATTTGTGAAAAACACATTGCATACTTTCAGAAAACAACTTTTTGCCATAAGAAAAAATGCACTGGCTGTCTTTAAATTAAACTAAATTATACACTGTTCTGCTAAATGGATTAATGTATTAAGTCAGCTAGGCAAGTTGCTATCTGTTATTCACTTTTCATAATTTCAAACTTACTTTTCACCTAACTTCTTATCATTGTGCATTTAAATTTTGCATTTCCATCAGCAAAGAATGGTCAGAACTCTCAAAGTAATTGCTTGTACCTGCAGACAGCTCATCTCCATGTAAAAGTAGTCAACAGCAAATGTAATTTTCAGTCAGAATAGAATGCATAACTCCCTTCAGCTGCAGACGTCTTGGCTCCCACGGAACATTTGGTAATGGAAAAAAGCAAAGTAATATTTTTGCAGTTGTAAGAAGCTTCATATTTTTCATGGCTTCATCATTTTGTCTTATTTTTCAAGCCTGCATGCTTACAAAGAAATTGTGTATAGCTTAAGCCAAGATCATTAATCATTCACCCTTCCAAAAATAAGAGAAAATATCTTAATTATACATATAATATAATAATATAATCACTAAACGTTTACACCTCATCCCCACCCCATCAGCCCAAGATCACAGCATATTGACATTAAACTTGCTTTTGTCCCATCTTTCTTCTTTTGTTATACTGTAAAACTTATATTTATTACTACTAAAAAAGCATTTGATGTTATGTAGTCCAATCTCTCCTTCATTCTTACCCGTGGGTTTGGAGTTGAATCTCAGCTCTGACTCGGCCATACTCTAGCTTGAAGTCTTCAATTGGCTCATGGCTAAGAGGTATCCCATCGTGCAACAGGTCTATTCCCCAGATCTCATTTGCCACTCATTATGCTCAGACGTGGTCTCGCTTTTGGCCGTGGCTAAGTATATTGTTTATAAAATTTTTATAAACTGTTGACTTGTTGTTGCTCATAAAAGCTATTTTCATAGCTCTGTGTGTGTGGTAGTGGTATTTTACCGCCTGTATTTGTTTCTCTGGCTGTTTTTTTGTGCTCTTGTCTGGCTGTTTGGGTATCCCGTTCATTTTCCTTTGCCCACGGGCTAGGCCCATTTAAGTTAGAGGACCTAGTCCTCCCCATTGTTTCTGTGTGGTCTTTGGTTTGGTGCTCTATTCTGTTAACGTTTAGTGTTGTGTCTGGCTAGTGGTGCTTTCCTGCCTTTGTTTCCCCGGGCTAGGCCCATTTAAGTTAGAGGGCCTAGTCCTCCCTGTTGTTTTCCCACCGGTTTCTTGGCTGTTTGAGTTAGAGGCTCTGTTTCTTGTTAGTTGGGTCTAGTGCTTGTACGTATTAATTTGTTCCTTTCAGCATGTCCAAGGATCCTAAGGAACACAGGCCTTCGGGCTTTAAAAAGTGTGTTGAATGCAGCTATAAAATGTCTTTAACTGATGGGCACTCTGTGTGCGTGTACTGCTTGGGGGCTATTCACCTCCAAGAGGCCTGCTTGTTTTGTCATTCCTTCAGTCCCCATGTACTACAGGAGAGAAGAACAAGCTCATTTTGAAAGGACTGCTTAAACACTCCTTCGAGGAAGACTTGACTAAGTCTTCCAGCGCATTATCCTCTCCAGCTAAAAAGGAAAAAAAGACTTCCAAGAAGCGCTCATCTCCTCAGCGCTGAGGGCTACTACTGTTTCCCCTACAGTTAGTTAGCCTTCGGAGCCGGGAGGAATCAGCCGTCGAGGTTATGAGAAGCGTGCTGGCCAGGTTGTCAGCTGCATCCTACGGCACCAATACTCTGCCCCTTCCAGTACCGGTGTCAGTTTTGGTTCATGCTCTAACCTTGGGCAGCAGAGACCCTAAGCCTCAGAATACCTCCATGAGTGGTCCCCAACTTTCTGACGTCTCCCCAGAGTTTTTGCCTGAGGAGCCCACCAGAAAGAGATTGTGTAAGAGGAAACACCTTGACTCCCTGGATGAGTCTCTCACATCGGACACCGACCTCGAGGAGTCAGAGGGGTCCCCCAAGTCATCTTCTGAAGATATCTCTTTTTCAGATATCCTGGAGATCTTGAAGCAGAGAGGCAGCTGGCCCTCCAAATCCCTTTCTGATGAGGAGTCGGTGTTCCTGAAGGCTTTCAGGTCTCAACCCTCTGCCTCTTGGGTTTCTCCCCCTTTTGATGAGTTATTAGACCTTGTCTGTCAAAAGGTGTTGGAAACTCCTGACACTGTGAAACCAGTCCCAAGGAGACCCAATAAGTTTTTGTCCACCCCCACTGACAAGGAGTATCTATCTAAAGGCATTACAGTAGATGCCATGGTGGTAGCAGTGGCCACCAAGAAGGAACTTGCTGAAACTTTGTCTACCGTCCATCCGCCTAATAAGGAGTCCCAGGCTATGGTCCGGTATGGGAAGCATGTGCTTACCTCAGCGGCCTTTACACTGCAGTCGCTGAACTACTTGACGCATTTTACAAGGCTCCAGAGAGATCTCCTAAAAGAGCTAGTAGATTCTCTATAGGGTAACATTTCTGATGCCGTGGCACAGAAGGTCAATGCACAGATGTCTACCTTAAATTCCCTTACCAACTCCTCCATGAGGCTGATCTCATATGCAGCCGACAGAGCGAGTAGGGCTGCGGGTTCCGGAGTCTCTCTTAGGAGATACTCTTGGATGCACCTGTGCAATTTTGCAGAGGCCTTCAAGTCTACGTTCACCAATGCCCCATTTGATGGTTTATCGTTGTTCAGAACCAAGGTGAAGGACACTCTCACTAGGTGCAAGCAGAAGGAAAAACCCTGCCTGCCATGGGAGTCCATTTTTCCATGCCTTCTAGACCTTACCCCAAGGGCCAGAAGGGTGGGAAAATGTGGTTCAGGAAGTTGCATAGGTTTTTTCAGGGTGCACAAAGTGATTCCCCCTCCGGAGGCAGTGGAGGGGGTGAAAATTCAGGTAGATGCCGCCCTAGAGGCAGAGGAGGCCCGCGTAACCAGCGGGACCATGATTCCTTTCGGGGTTCTCCCTACCAGCGCTCCTGAAGGGAGGCCCGACTGTGCATCTCTGGAGCTGGTCGGGGGTTGCATTTCTTTAAACCCAGAAGCCTGGCAAGAAGTCACCCAAGACAAGTGGGTATTAAAGATAATTTCCAGAGGTTATCATATCCCCTTCTCTTCTCCTCCCCCGCCATCCAAGAGAATCCCAGATGTTCCACCCAGTCATAGGGATTCCACAACTTTAGAAATAAAAAAGTTGCTTTCAAAGGGAGCCATCCAGCCTGTCCCCGCAGACCAAGTAGGATGAGGGACTTACTCCAGATTCTTTTTGGTGCCGAAAAGAACAGGGGATCTGAGACCCATCTTGGATCTCAGCCGATTGAACCTTCATGTACGAAAGTCCAAGTTCTGCATGGTCACCTTACAGTCAATACTCCCTCTGTTCGGGTAAGATGTGTGGATGTGCTCCATCAACCTCAAAGATCCTTACTACCATATCAAGATTGACAGGGCATCGAGAAGTCATTTATGCTTCCGGCTGGGAGCCAGTCATTTTCAGTTTCGCGCTCTGCCCTTTGGTCTCACCACAGCCCCCAGGGTGTTCAAATGCATGGCAGTGGTAATGGCTCACTTGAGACATCAGGGATTCCAAGTGTTTCTGTACCTGGATGACTGGCTCCTTTCTGCCACCACCAGGCATCTACTGTTACAGACCAGGGATGCCACCATTACACTGTGCCAATGGTTAGGAATTACTCTAAATTGGAAAAAAATCTTCCTCATTGCCCTCGCAGCATGTCACTTTTATTGGCGCTCATGAGGGCCTTCTTACCAGAAGAGAGAATTCAGGCTCTACAACAGCAAGTCTACACCTTACTACCATTGAGGAAGGTCAGGGCAAAAGTGGTCCTCAAGTTATTAGGGACCATGTCTGCCACGAGCATGCTAGTTCCCCTTGCCATACTACACATCAGGGTTCTTCAGTGGCTGCTTTTCGCCCAATGGTCACTGCAGCATCTCCCACTCTCCCATTTTATTCTGATTACGGACATGTGCAAGTGGGATCTACGCTGGTGGCTTCAGGCCAGCAATCTCAACGTGGGCAAGCCCTTTGTCCCATCTTCTCCAGTTGCCATGGTGACCACGGATGCCTCCCAGATCAGGTGGGGGGGCATTATCTTGGCAGGACTGTCCAAGGCTCGTGGCAGGATCACGAGGCCCATTTGCATATCAATGTCTTGGAGATGAGAGCAGTGCTATTAGCGTTGCAAGCACTTCAGAGCTCTCTCCCTCTAGGGACAATTACAATCCACTCAGACAACATGTCGGTAGTGTGGTACCTGAACAAACAGGGAGGAACCAAATCATACCCCCTTTGCAGAGAGGCACTTCGAGTTTGGCAGTGGGCGGTGTCTTCCCAATGCTTTCTAGTTGCAACGCATATACCGGAGAAGTCCAACGTGATTGCTGACAGGCTGAGCAGAGCTATCCTAATGCCTCACAAGTGGTCCCTGAACAATTATGTTGCGGAAGAGATATTCCACAGATGGGGTCAGCCTTGCTGCAATCTGTTTGCCAGCCCCCTCAATGCCAAATGCAGCAGCTACTTCACCCTTATCCCCCCGGAGGGGGGGACACCCAGGGACGCTCTGGTTCACGATTGGCCCTCTGGTCTTCTCTATGCCTTTCTGCCGTTTCCTCTGATATCAAAGGTCATTCAGAAAGCACAGTCTTTGGGGAGCAAAATGATCCCCATTGCCCCACACTGGCTTCATCAGATTTGATTTCCCTTCCTTCAACCCTATCTAATGGACAAGGCCTGGATTCTGGACCCAGTTCCAGATCTGCTGACTCATATGTCAGGACAGTTCCATCCCTCCAGCCAGACCCTCAGGTTGACAGCTTGGCTGCTTCAGTTCCGTCCTTAGGCTTCATGATTTTTCCCCGGAAGTGGTCCATATTCTATCATCTTCCCACAAGCCTTCTACCAGGCAGATTTATTCCAGTAAATGGAAGAGATTTTCTATTTGGGCCTATGAGAGACATATTGATCCTTATACAGCACCTATTTCAGCAATACTGGAATTTCTTTCTCAACTGTTTAGTCAGGGTTCAGCTGCGGCAACCATTAAAGTGCAATTGGCAGCAATTTCTACCTTTCACATTGGTAATAAGCCCAACCTTATGGCTCATAGGCTTTGTAGGGCTTTTATGAGAGGGACATTGTTACTCCGACCTCCAGTCTTTGATCCAGTGATGCCATGGGACCTCAATTTTGTAATACAGAAGCTCACCTCAACTCTCTTTGAGCCCGCAGCTACGTGTGACATTAAATTCTTGTCATGGAAGACAGTATTCGTGTTAGCCATAACTTCAGCTAGGTGGGTCTCTGAACTCCAAGCATTATCGATTAGGCCACCTTATTTGGTGTTTCACAAAGATAGGGTCTCCTTAAGAACCAACCTTTCCTTTGTTCCAAAGGTTGCCTCTGTTGTGAATATCAACCAATCCATTGAGTTGCCTGCATTTTTTCCTGAATTCTCCAAGGCAGAATTTAAGTTTCATCAGCTGGATGTTCACAGACAATTGCGTTTCTATTTACATAGGACAAAAGATTTCAGGAAATCAGATCAAATGTTTGTCACATTTTCAGACACTAGACTTGGGATTCTGGTTTTTAAAGTAAGCTTGTCTTGCTGGATCTCCGATTGCATCTCATTTATTTATGCTTCCAATGGCAAAGAATTACCCTTTAAAGTGATGGCTCATTCTACACGTTCTGTGACTACCTCAACTGTGTTTCAGGCTAGGATGTCTATGGATGATATTTTTTGCTGCAGCAACATGGGCTTCGCCTCATACTTTTATTAGTCACTACAAATTAGATCTGGTCTCTAGAGACAGATCTTACTTTGGGTCCACGGTGCTCAAGAGTATTTTTCACTGAGCCACCCAAGATCAAGATGCTAGGGACGCTGTCCCACGGGTAAGAATGAAGGCGAGATTGGACTACATAACATCAAGAAGTTATGTACTCACCATAACATTCAATGTATGTAGTCCATCTCACCTTACATTCTTACTAACCCTCCCTCCTTCCCCCTCCTGGAGGACCTGGAGGTATTGTCTCTAGATGTCAGTAGTCCTTTCTGTTGGGGTTGTTCTTCTTCTCAGTGTGTATGTGTGAGAGCTTGCAGCAAACAAGATCTGGGGAATAGACCTGTTGCATGATGGGATACCTCTTAGCCATGAGCCAATTGAAGACTTCGAGCTAGAGTATGGCTGAGTCGGAGCTGAGATTCGGCTCCAAACCCACGGGTAAGAATGTAAGGCGAGATGGACTACATACATCGAATGTTATGGTGAGTACATAACTTCTTGTCTACTTTAATATCTTTATCACATACAGTAGTCACTGAAAAGACTCCCCACATATTTAAAATATACCTGACTACACACTACACAAACTGCTCAACTGTATATAACATGCAGTTTATATCATGAAATGTTTTATAACAATACTAATAAGAACAAAAGTTTGTTTTACTTAGGTACTTTTTTCCCTTTTAGTACCCTTCCAAGCATTAATGACATAAAGTGGGATATATGATTTACACTCTAACCATAGGTTTAACAAAGTAAGCAAGAGTCCAAAGAGTACAGTCTTTCTCAGCAACTTTTTCTTGCAAAGCCATATTTGTGATTGATGCTTTATAGCCTCCTATTTATTCACTATTGTCAGACTTGTTGGTCTTCTTGTTCATCTCCATCTTCCAACAGCAGACTCTTGTTCAAGTCCAAGGTACTCCTGATTCTTCTAGTTAACCCCTGTGCTTTTTTCTGTCTCTCAAGTATTTTCCAGAAGAATGAGAAGCAGACCCACCTTCTGTTTGCGGATCACTTTTTGTTGGATGAACTTTTTTTGTTTCCTGCTTATGCTGCTTTGCATCCAAAAATGTATTTGGTCCTCCAGGAAAAATATTCTGAGGACAGCTGAATATAGAAGTTTGAATCTCACACCTGTCTCTTGGCATTCCTTGATTGCTGGGATAAAATTGCTTCTCTTTTACCTGATGTACAGTGAATAATCATTTTCCACAAACATTCTGCTGTCTCAATTTTAATAACTTTCCCTTCTGACACAGCATCAACTCTTGCTGCTAGTATGATTGGATCTTTACTAATACATGTCTTGTCTGCTCTCTTATGACCAGGTTCGGAGCATACTTTCAGTGTGCCCTTTCATTTAACAAATACTGCTGTAGAATACCAGTGTAGTTGCTCATTTGTGCTTTCATAAAATTAATATTCTTTCCAGTTTCTCTGGTACATCAGAAAATCTCGTTTTTTCACTGTGTGCTGTGTCTTCTAACACTACCATTTTTTTAAACAGCTCTTCTTGAAAAGTCTTATGCTCAGCCAGCCTTTACTTCATTTCAACCTCTGATTTTTGCATTTTTATCAGTGCATCTGGATAACTAGTTAAAGCTTCTTCTGTTTTTTTTTCTATCCTTTTGTTATTTTAGTTCATATACTCCTTCAGTGTTTAATTTATTTTAATCACCTCTGAGTTTCTTCGATTTATTTTTTCCTCTAAATTACTGGAAGCCATCTCTTGTACCAAAGCTGAAGCTTGAACTGCTTTTTGCTGAACATCTGAAGGATTCTTCCCAGCCAGTGTTTTCTCTTACCTGGGTGATTTTCTTTCAGGTTCTCTAATTTTTTTTCTTTGTTGGTATCCAGGCAATGTAATTACTAGTCAGTAACTGAATTTTGATCAAGATGACAATTTCACTGGCTCTTATTTCTCAATTTATTTTTTCACACTAAGGAGCTGAAATTAAGCTGTTGATCAGTGTGCAGCCAGCCTGGAAGTCCACAGCTTTTATACGTGCAGGTAAAGAACATAATTTTGATATCAGATTTGAAATTTCTAATGGGGGTCAACTTTTTTGTCTCAGCGTCACTCAAAAATGGTGTACACTATGGGCATTCTATGATTTTCATGGACTAAACATTGTTGCTTAAAGACACCTTGTTTTAGCTGTTAATATAAATGAAAAGAAGGTTTATGTGTTGTAAGTGGGCAGTCTAAAACTTATTTTTGTGGGCTTGCTGAGCATTTATTACAAAGTGCTGATAAGAGAAAATGCATGCACTATGGTAAATTAGGGCATACTGTGAACACTGTGAAATATTTTGTGAGAAACGAAAATCTGTGGGAAATTTCTGGTTTGAGTGTCCTCGACTTAAATAGAACAAAAAATATTTTTCCATTTAATAAAATTCTAGAACAAATATCTATATAGGACAGATTTGTGGATATATTTAGAGGATAGTGGTGAAGGGAAAGAGGTAACACATAGTGCTGTTGGATCTGCTGAGGATGAACCTGAATGTCGACATATAGGGAGCGATGGACTGGATGCAAATGTTAATGATTGTAATACTGAGAACAGTAACATTATTGAAAAAAGAATTAGGAAAAGAAAACTGAGACCAGATACTAAGAAAACTGCAAAATGGAGGAAGGAATAGTGCTACTCTTTGTTGTTTAAATGTTAATCATATAATAAGTAAGATCACATGATTAATATTGGAATTGTGTAAGAATATAACTGCTGACATTATGTGCCTTTTAGATATTAGAATGGTGATTGCTACACAGAAAAGTCAGAGTTGTTACAGAGTATAAAAAATATGGAGTTTTGGGAAAGACATATGGTGTGGAATTGCAGTGTTGCACAGATCAGGTATATTTCTAGTAGAGACTCACTGCAATTCCAGAAAGATTAACAGTGCATGGGATTAGGATACCAACTGAACCAATACATATGATTGTTTTATATGATCTCACAGGGATGAAAGATAGGGAAACTAGTTTTAATTTGTTAAGCTATAATGTAACACTAATTATGGATATTGTGATAGGAGATTTTAATTGTCATTTAAGGAAAACACGGGATAATTACAAATGATATTTAAATTATATGGGATGTAATGCTTTTGGGGCAGTTGATTTTAGGATCTGTTGCTGGACCTACATATAGAAGAGGTTTATTAGCCATGGAGTTTTTTTGTATTTTCTGAAGTTTAAAATTATTACATCATAAAAAATAAAATTACACATTACAAATCATGTAGCTTTATGTTTTAAGCTTTGTTACATGTTACATATTAAGGACAGGATAGAAATTAAAATGAAATTGATATATTATTACTAGTAAGGAGTGCAACACAGAAAGTCAGTTGTTAAAAGAACAACATTTTACTGTAGTGGAATTTTGTGAGATATGGGCACAATAGTGAGTATTATTTAAAGAAAAATATTGAAAACTGTTTTTTTGAGAAACAGATCTGAGGTGAAAAAACACATATTGGGAGGTGTATTTGACATATGAAGTTACTCTGCGTATTGACACCTTTGGCATGAATAATGTAATGGAAAGAAGACTGTTTTTACTAACATAAGAAGGAATATAAACTTGGTTATATATCCAGAAATATGTGGTCCAAGACATTAAAGAAGAAGTGTCTCTTTTTTACTGTAAAGTAGTTAAATAGAAAATGTTTGAAGGCAAAGTATAAAAAATAGGAAAGGAATTGTTTGTACAAAGATTATGACTGTAATTGAAAATTATATTAGTAAAATTATCATACTTGTAAAAAACTGACAATTCAGCATATGAAAGAAGATAAAATATAAGAGAAGTAGATAATATTGACATAATGTATTATGTTTTAGGTAAAATGTCTGTAGATTCATCAATGGGTAGAAATGGTATGTTTATACATTTTATAAAAATGTGAGAAATTTAAAAACGTTTATACTTCATGTAGTGAATGAATGGTTATAGCGTGTTATCAGTAATAAGGATTTCTATGGGGGTGTAATTAAAATTGTATAAAGGGGGACAGGGAAAATCTTTGCATTTGGAGACATTAAATCTGAACAATACTGATTATAAATTATTTTGTAAAATGTAGGAATGTTTAAGGTTGATTTGAAGTTTTAAATGTTGGGATATTTGGCATCAAATCTGGACATATTAAAAACATGTTACTTTTATTATGAGAGAATATAGACAGTATTATTATAAGAATATTATGGGATTAGATATAGCCTGTGATGTTAACAATTCATTTAATACTATTGCCTGTAGTAACTTACAGAATATCTTCTATAGTTAGCAATAGAATGCATATGGTCATTAAAGATATTTATAATGATCCTAGGTCATACATTTAGCTAATGGCTAGTTTGAAAACAGATACAGGTTAATAGAGGTGTTAATCAAGGTTGTCCTCTGATTGACCTATTATTTAGTTTACTAATTAATGCTATTATTGATTAGATTTATTGCAGATTAGAATTAGTTCCTAACTTATTTATGCCAGTTTGAATAGTATATGTAGATTATTTGAATACTGTGATTCAAACAGATTAAATACATAGTAACTTAAATCAAGTAGCATTTTATAATTGTGAAAAAAAATGTAATGAATATTGAAATGTTTCCATTTTTACTGACATTTGTTTCTTTAGAGATTATAAAATTTGGGGAATTAGACTGGTAATTATCTGGAATAATAGTCACAACAGGATAATACTCTCAGAGAAATAGGTACTATATTACAATAATGGAAAGTGCTTAGCTGTCCTTTGTAAAGCAAGTATATCTGTTACATTTTACTGAACATGAAACATTGTATCATGTTGGGAATGTTTTCCTTATCATAGGGAAAGACAAGAAAGACTAATGGAACTATTTATCACTTTTATGTGTGTAGAGGGGGTGGGGTTCTAGATTAAATTCTATCAAGAGAAATGTCATATACTTAGCTATGATAAGTTCAACAGCTTATCCTGCCTTGTTACATTTATATTGGATAATAGGTAAACTTAAGAATAAAGATAAAAATTATGATAAGATGTCTATTATGAGAAATTATGAAGAAATTTGGAAAAATACTTTTAAATGAAATGAAAGACAACCATCCATCATATTATCAAATAATATGTTAGTAAGATCACTGAATGTAAATCAAATGCAACTGAAGAGATTAAGCACTGGAAACTGGAATGAATATAAAATGGGTCCTATTTATTATGAGAAGCTGGGAGAATTATTTAAGGAAAATATTCAAAGTTATAGAAGGAATACAAAAAATTGACAATATATTAGAAGTGAAAGGTTTTTATGGAGACTGATAATAGGTAAGTTTCCAGGTAAAGTACAAATGCAATATAAGACTTAACAAGAAATGCTCTGGATTCTTCAGAAAGTTGAACAGACAGTGAAGCATGCATTAATATATTGTGACACTGCATATAAATTTTGGTTACAAGATGGCAAACTTTTTTCATTTACAAATTAGTTTTCCAATAACAATGGAAATGATGTATAGTGCATATGAGACAAATAAGATGAAATGGCTATATATGATAAAATCATAGTGCTCTTTGGATGTTATGGATAAACCAATGTGAAAATTTGTCCTACAATAAATTGTAGGATAGTTCTTTAATTTTAGGGAACTTGAGCAATTGTATGAGTCTAGGGAGGTAATATTTAACAAAAATATGTTTTTCATTTCATTGTGTCAATGATTTGATTGAGTGTGTGTGTGTGTGTGTGTGTGTGTGTGTGTGTGTGTGTGTGTGTGTGTGTGTGTGTGTGTGTGTGTGGATAGATGTAGTTAGATATAGGTATAGATAAATATATCACAATATATATATATATCAAATATATACAAATTCTGTTGCCATTCAGAATGTAGAAACTCAGGGGGGCACTATCAGAATGTAGACAGGTAAAAATCTAAATAGTACAGAAAGTAGACATAGGTAAGTGGGTTGGTACTAGGGCTGGGAAAGGGTGTGAGAGTTGATGGATTAGGGCTAAAGTGAGGGTTAAATAAGCTTTAATGTTGTGTGTGTGTGTGTGTGTGTGTGTGTGTGTGTGTGTGTGTGTGTGTGTGTGTGTGTGTGTGTGTGTGTCATGTGTAGCTACAAAAGATAAGGAAAAAACACTGAATGGGGAAAGTTCTGCAACTGTTCAACAAAATAGCAGTGTAAGCTCCAGATATGACTTCCAGTAATCTACAGGAAGATATAAGACAACTGCACACAGACATGATTAAAATAAACGAAACACTGATGGAGTATATCAACACAAGCAGCAGAAGGTTGGAAAAAATGGAAGAAGCTTTAAACAGAAATTCAAATGAGGTGACAAAGCTGCAAAAATCAGAGGATGAAATGAAGAAAAGGTTGTCTAAATATGAGACTGCTCAGGAAGAGATGTTTAAAAATAATAATACAATTAAAGGACAGAGCACATAGGGAAAAATCTAAGATTTTCAGATATACCAAAGAAGCAGCAGACTACATTAAGTTTATGAAAGCACAAATAAGCACCTGGACTGGTATTCCACAGCAGAAGTTGTTAGCTGAAAGGGCACATTGTGTGTATGCTCCAAACCTGACTATGAAGAAGCATCCTAGACCTTTATTAGTAAAGATGCAATCCTA
Source organism: Protopterus annectens (assembly GCF_019279795.1). Taxonomy (NCBI): domain Eukaryota; kingdom Metazoa; phylum Chordata; order Ceratodontiformes; family Protopteridae; genus Protopterus; species Protopterus annectens. The sequence continues at coordinate 1,141,573,214 of NC_056746.1, forward strand.
CCAGCAGAAGGAGTTGAGTCTGACAAAACTTTGGCAGAAAGACAAAGTATTAAATGTAGGAGACAGCAGAGTATTTGTGGATAATAATTACTCATTGTACACTAGGCAGAAGAGGAGTATCTCACTATTCAGGGAATGTCAAGAAGCAGGCATGAGATACAAACTGCTGTACTCAGCTACCTTTAAAATATTCTTCCCTGGAGGGACAAAATCATTTTTGATGAAGTACATGTTAAGGAGGAAATATAAAAGTTTGTCCAACAAAAAGCAGGTTGTAAAACAAAAGGAATTTTTGCTTCTTGTTCTTCTGGTAATAAAGACCACAGAGAGATGTTTCAATGGAAAATGCTTCAGAGAAGAAAAAAAAGCACAAGATTGACTATAAGAATCAAGAGTATGTTGGAAATTAAGCAGAGACAGGATTTGGGAGATGGTGATGGAGGTGAACAGGAATAAAATCAATAACTTGGAAAATGACAAATGTGGAATTAGAAAGCAATAATTATATTTGTGAAACATGATATAACAAGAAAATCTGTAAATGTTAGACTCTTTTGGACTTTGTTAATCTTGTAGGGGACTCTAAAGCATATGCCCTACTTCATGTCATTAATGTTTGGAAAAACACTTAGGAGAGGAGAAGAGGAGGGAGAAATTAAACTGTAAGTAAAACAGTTTTTTTCTTTTTAAGTGTAATGTGGATATTAATGTAAACAGGTGCTCCTTTTTTCTTCTTTTTCTTTCTCCTTTCATCTCTCTTTCTCCTTGTTCAGTTTTAAGAAATGTAGGCATTGCATTGTAAAAAAAAGAACAAAAGTCTGGTTAAAAGAGCATGACAAAAGAAAAACTACTGTGCATTTTCTCATTCTTGCATAGGGGAATGTTTTGATTAAGGTCCTTAGCTTGATCTAATAAAACATTTTAAGAGAAAGCAAGTAAATGAAAAAGAATATTGAATATTGTAAGGCTTTTTTATAGCAAATAAATGTCTGCTTAGTAGAAATTTTGTCCTCATGTCTCCATAAGACAATCTGATAAAGAGAAATGGCTAGGAGATAATGTTCTCTGGAAGTATTCAAGTGTTTACTCAGTTGGGAGAGCTATAAAGATAAGAGAAAACCAGACAACACTTAGTTAAAGTACAAGACCAGACAACACTTTGTTAAAGTACAAGCTGCACCAGGCATCTTAGCATGGATAAAAAGAAGTTATATACTCATCATAATGTTCCATTTGTGTTGTCTGTTATCATTCAGCCTCAACAAATGGGTCTCAGATCCGAGGTTGGATACAACTCGGCCATTACTACAGCTCATGGAAACATTCAAGCTCTTGATCTCTTCTACCCATAATGCATTGTTACCCTGTCACCTCAGATTTTATATATAATTTTAGAGATTCTGATAGACCATGATATAGGTAGATATTCACATGTATATAAATCTATATATGTATTCACACATGAAGAACTTGCGATATAGTTTAGGTAGGAAAACATATTAGGCAATGCATGCATTACAGAGATCAGACCTTGATATCAAGAGACATACACTGTGTCCTCATGTATGCCCTGCCAAGGAAGGGCATCAGTAAAATAAAATAAAATGAAAGGCTGGTGGTTGGAGGGAGGGGAGTTGAGGCTGAATGAAAATAGACAACACAGATGGAACATTATGGTGAGTACATAACTTCTTTATCTGATGTCAATTTTAATTCATCCTCAATGAATGGAACAGAGTCCCCAGCTGCCCAAGCCCTGGGTGGACTTCTAAGGAAGGACATGCCAGAGAACAGTAGAGCCAAATGTAGACCTGCTCCTTAAGACCATATCTAATGTGTAGTGATTTTTTTAAGGTGTGCATATCTGACCACATAGCAGCTGCACAAATGTCATCCATAGAAGCCCTGGACTGGAAAACAATGGATGTCACTACAGACCTAGTAGAATGAGCCTTTATTATTTTTTGTAGAGGAACATTCCATTTTATATAAGCCAAGGTAATTCATTCTGTTATCCATTTGGCTATTGTCACCTTTTTAACAGGCTGGCTCAATGTATGGTGTGCAAAGGAGATAAAAAGCTGGTCTGACTTACTGAAATCTTTAGTCCGATGAAAAAAGTAGTATAATTGCCTATGGACATCCAATGAATGGAGTACGAACTCTTCTTTGTTATTGTAGTTTGGAAAAAGTACTGGTAGGGTGATGGCTTGATTAATATTGGATTCTGACAATACCTTTGGTAGAAAGGAAGCATTGGTTCATAAAGAAACTCTGTCCTTATGAAAGATGAGGTAAGGGGGTTTTGAGGACAACGCTTGAATTTCTGAAACTCTTCTGGCTAAGGTTATATCTACTAGAAAGGCAGTCTTCCAAGAAAGGAACTTCAAGTCACACTTGGCTGCAGGTTCAAAGGGGAAGTGAGTTAGAGCCTGCAGAACTAAATGTAAGTCCAAAGGGGAAATGGGATCTTTCAAAGGGGGTTTCCATAGCAGCATACCTTTTATGAATACTTTACAAATTTTTGCTGAGACTAAGGAAGAATCCGAAACTCCAACATGGAAATTTGAAATTGCTGTCAATTGTTCCTTAATGATAGATGCACTTGCACCTTACTCCACTAGAAATTGCAGGACTGCATAAATGGGAGCTGTAAAGGGTTCTATATCATTTTGCTCAGCCCAGATAACAAACATTTCCACTTACTTTTGTACAACTTTCTAGTACATGGTTTATGGGATGATAAAATAATAGAACAGACTGGGGAAAACAGCGTAGATTGCCTGGCTATCATTGGAACTGGAGAAGCCATGAGGTTAGTCTGAGATTTATCAGATTCAGATGGGTCATCCCTGTCGGATGAGACAGAAGGTCTGGAGTTGGATCCAGACTTCATAGAGGTGACAGGAGGTGAGGCCACAGGAAGGGGAACCACACTTGTTGAAGCCAGTAAGGAGCAATGAGGATTTCTCTGGTCTTTAACCTGGATGCTTTCTGTAAAACCTTGGGAATCATGAGGGTTGGGGAATACGCATATAACAGACTGGAGGTTCAGTTGTGGAGAAGAGCGTTCCTCAGTGACATCCCCACAGGGGGGATTAGGGCAATAATCTGTTGCATTTGTTGTTCAAGGGGGATGCAGATAGGTCAGAGAAGGGCTGGCCCCACTGACGAAAAATCATTTCTGCCACTCAGTGGCTGGGGGACCACTCATGAGGTAACACAATGGACCTGCTGAGTTTGTCTGCTATCATGTTGGACTTCCCTGGAATGTGCATCGCTACTAGAAAGTGATTGGAGGCTATTGCCCATTGCCACACTCTGACAGCTTCTCAATATAGAGGATAAGACTTGGGTCCTCCTTGTTTGTTGATATACCAAACTACTGAGATGTTGTCCATTTGGATTGCAATTGTTCCTAGTGGAAGGGAGCTTTTAAATGCTTGCAAACCTAACAGCACTGCTCTCATCTCTAGAATGGTTATGTGCAAGTTGGCCTCCTCAGGAGACCAAGTGCCTTGAACTGTCTTTCCCAGATAATGATGCTGTCTGGGAAGCGTTCAAAGTCACTACGGCCTTGGCTTGGGACTGGGTGAATGGGGGACCTTGCTGAGGGTGATCTGACTGAATCCACCATGCTAAGAAGTCCTTGCAAGTTTGTGTTATCCTTATCTTTGAAGACATAGGCTGAGTAAGGTAGGACCATTGGGTTAGCAGGATCCACTGCCAAACTGTTGTATGGTACCTCATCAGGGGTACTAGAGTAATAGCCACTGCCATTGAACCCAGGGATTGTAACACTTTCTTGACAGATATATTTGAACTGAAAACGATCTTTCAGGTTTGTCTTCTGATGCAGTGAAGTCAAGATAAAGGAATGGATGCAATTATAGATGAAGTGTCAAATACTTTGCCAATAAATTCTAGCCTTTGGGTGGGTTGTAGTTGTGACTTTTCATGATTTATGGTGATTCCCAGAGATGAGCAAGTCTGTAACACCTGATCTGTCACTCATACCAGTTGATGCCTGGTTGGGGTGGTGATGAGCCAGTTGTCCAGATAAGGGAACACCTGGATTCCCTGCAGTCTTAGGTGAGCTGCCACCACTACCATGCATTTGGTAAACACCCTGGGGGCTGGAGTGAGACCAAAAGGCAGTGCTCTGAGCTGGAAGTGACTGGCTGTCACTTGGAAGTGAAGGTACCTCCTGGAATGGAAGATGGCAGGAGTCAAGTGGAATAAGCTGATTCTTCCATTAGAACAGGGTGGATTGGGATTACCCAATTTGAAGAGGTATATCAGAGCTACACATTTAAGTATAGGAGTTAAGGCTCCTATAGACTGCACAAGCAGAAACCTATAATTCAAAGTGTAAAGTGATGATAATGATGACACGGGGAAACTCAAGAAATAAGGAGAGACTGGAATTTTAGATCCAGACCTTTAAGGAGAATAATAATAATAATCATGCAGAATATTATATTCATAAAGTACCAGAAAGTATTCCAAGAAGTAAGTCAACACAGGAATGGAGGGTTCATATTAGAATGAAAACCCTAAACCACGAACACTCACATGAGTGAAAATGCCGGGAATCGAAAGAGGGATTGCGGGGTCATGTTACAGTGAGGAGTGGGATATTTGCCCTTTCTTCACTGTAGTACAACCTCAGAGTTAGAATATATGGTTAGTGGGGGGTGTGGGGGCACAGCCCCCCTACAATAGCAACTTTGATCACTGGCATTTTCGCTCATGTGAGCGTTTGCAGTTTAGGGTTTTCGTTCTTCTAATATGAACCCGGGAATGGAGAAGGGAGATGCTGCAAATTGGGATGACTAGAATTAGGGATACAGACAATAGGCAAGAGGGGGATGGAATTTATTGGAGAAAACTGGTAAAAGAGTCAAGGTATTAAGAGTAAATAACTAGAGACAGAAAGGTAATAGAATGGGAAGTTGCTAGGAATTTATTTGGACTCCAGGTTAGTGATTGCCTTCCCTGTCAAGGATTGACATCAGAGTATAAGCAAAGAGAAAGAAATAGGGGGTCCTAAACAAAAGACCAGCACTAGTAGAGTTTTTAGTATTATCTAGAACAGAAGCTGCTATTTAAAAAGAACAATAAGTAGAGCATATAAATATTGCATAATAACTATAAGACCCAATCAGAGGAGATTGGAAAGGACTGGGAAGAGAGACTGGATACACAATTCACAAAGAAACAATGGGGGATATATGTTTGTCTCCCAAATATGCAACAAAATCTAGAAGATTTAGATTTTTTCCTTGGAAATGTTTACATAGATATTTTTTATACCCCAAGTAGATTCCAGAGAATTTTTCCTCAGGTATTCAGCAAATGTTGGAGGTGTGATGGGGAAGAATGAGGTAATTTGGGACATATTTTCTGCTAGTGTAATGAGTTGCCTGACTTTTTTTCTGAACTATGATACAGAAAAAATGGGGATTGTGGGAACAATACATACAGGGATGGAATGAGGTTTAAAACACGACAGGATTTGAATGAGCTATTTAATGTTTGACTGACAATGATTGGGTAGATTATAAGTGATGTATAATGTTTGCAACTAAAATTATGTCAATATGGTTTGTGATGTAAAATACTTGCAACTAAGATTATGTCAGTATAATTTGTTGCCTTTTATATAAATTTATGATTGCCTATGCCATAAGTGATAATTTAATAAAGATGTTTCTTGTTAAAAAATGCAGTATATAATTGGCTGACCTCCAGGAAACTTATCCTGAACTTCAGAAAAAAAACAAAGCCAGTGTTTTATGTTTTTTTCCTCATCTCAGAAGTTGTTATATATAGACATTGTTGAACATATAGACCAAGACTGGGTCATCCTTGACCATAACAACAGTGACTTTGAAATACCTCAAACATTTAAATACCTAAGCCCATGTCTAGATCAAATATTCAGTTTTCAACACCACATTGAAAAGATATCATCTAAAATTCAACAACCACCATTCTGGTCTTTTAATATCTCACACTTTCTTTCACCAGCTGCCAGATAGGCCACTGGCAAAGGAATTCTTCTAGCTCAATTGGAATACGGCATTCCAGTCATTGTCTCAAGCACATAAAATAATTTAACCTCTCTCTGAGCATTCTGTAACAGAAGTTGTTGTTTTGTCACTCTCACATATGAAGAAATGGACATCATTGCTAAGTTCTTAGGAAGGCCAACTGGCTTCCAGCCAGCGAATGTCCGGCCTCCTTCTTGGATCTTTACTATCCAAATATCTTAACATTTTTTCATACTTAACAAGCAGATAGCTCATTAGGGAAAAGCCTATGATGTTAACCATGCACCAAACAGCACCCCTTCACTAATACCCACTTTAACTAAACACTGCTTCAGCAACCACAATTTTTCAGTCCTACGTCCAAAATTTGAGATCTCATCTCACAAGTTATCAAAGACTTAAACGCATTATCTATTTAGAACCAAATTCAAAGACCCATTTAAAAATCAGCAGAATGGAAATTCTTCACTAACTATGTCATCATATACAATTACAATTAAGTACCAGCAAACATAACAAGCTATTTTTGACTTTTTTATCTTGAACATGTCCCAATCAGCTTTTCTTAAAATCTGTCAGTTCAGTTACTAGCCATCTACTTGTTTCACATGTATCCTCTTTATACTTCTTTTGCTTCAGTTTTCAAACTGTATGCATTTACTGCTGTCTTACCCACAAAAAATATGTTCCTCAGCACTTCATCTGTGCTCACCTTTTATTTTGTCTGTTTACCTGTCATTATGTAGTTATTTCCAATAAATTTCAACATGCTACAAATTCATTCCAATGTAAGATTTTTTGCATATGCTTTTACAGTGTGAGACATTCCAAGATCTGAACAGTGGTTGTTGAATTTTAGATTGTCTATTCAATACAGTATTGGAAAGTGAGTATTTAGTCCAGACATAGTCCTAAGTGTTTACAGGACCATGTTCTATACCACCTTTAATCATGGTGTAGTAGTACAGTATATAGGATTTGTATGTGTGTTATAATGCATTATCTTCTTATAGCAATCATTTATGGCTGCCACTTTTCACTGTATTACATTGTTCTTTCATGTTACTTTTCCTGAGAATAATGTAGAACCTGAAACTGGTCCACTGGGATCAGTGTTCCTCACCAGGTAACAAACTTAAATAAATATTGTTTATTGAGATGGGCATTGATTTTTAGTTCTATGTACTTACATTCAGCTACCCTTGGGTGATGCCTGTTGCAATGGATGACCATTAGCATCACTTCATTTTGTATACTTAGGTCTTTGTACAGGTTGCAAGAGTGTTTTTTATCAAAGTGGCCAAAATTCAGCCATGTTATTCATATTTCTGCAATACAGATGGCCATTCCCTGACCATCTTGTATACATTACTTGGTCTAGTCATCATGGGAACCCTTCAGACTGTTGATTGCTGTATGCTGCAAAACATTAATTGTAAAGGTTAATACAGCATGCCATACAGCCGTGTGATGACTTCATTTTTTTTGTTAAACAGCCACTGCACCAAGCTTACTTAATTTTTATTCTGTACTGAGGTCATGCATGCAGTGACATATATTCATTGTCTGTAGAATGAGACTCTGAATACAGCTTGTAATTAAATTAATTTGGTGGTCATACCTTCTGTGAAACATCATTAAAGCATTTGCAGTAGTCACACCCCACAGAAACCAAAAGAGGTACACCCACAGTTCACTGCTCTTATGCCTATGCCATACCAAGTTGACATCTAGCCCAAAACATCTACCTCATTCTTACAATTTTATAACTATGGCAAATGATAAAGACAGGAAATCTGAACATAGGTTTCATTTTGCTATCTTCTCCTAGCTTTGACCTTCAGTTCAATGGGATCTCTGTTGGCAGAAGAAAGAATGTGTGATTGTTTTTCTAAGCTGAAGTAAGCAGTGATCCACTCTATTGAAAAATGTATCTACTCAAAGAAGATGTTCTTCATGTTTCACTGTTGCAGTCATTACATTTGGGTTATCTGCTTGTAGGTAGCCCTCATCCGGCCTAATTATCAAAGTCTTGGGTCCTGTGTCGGTTGCTGTCTCTTCTTCCATGATGTCAGGTAGTCAGGGGTATAAAGCATGCAGCCTATGCTATTACATAAGTCTTTCTTGCCTTACGGTGCCCGAAGCAGAAGCAGTTCGCAAGTGCTTGTCGGCCAACTCCTGAAATTTTCGTTTTCAAGTTTCAGAACCGAAATCTTCAAAAAAGATAAGTACCCTATTGGGGATCCTTTTTCTTGCTCTAAGCCGATGTCAGTAAAAGTTAACAATTGTATTTCTTGTGGAAAGCAAATAGCTCATAAAGATTTTCATTCATACTGCATTCCTTGCTTAGGCCCAGACCACGACGTCCCTCTCTGTCAGTTTTATGCCTTATTCAATCCTTGTACTATTCGTCGGTTCATTTTCACATCTAACTATTTCGGTACTCGGTTCAATTATCCAGAAATGGCTTCGGTAAGCCATCCGACTACCAACATTCCGAAAAAATGTAAAGATAAAGACAGAGACAGACCGCATAGGTCCAAAGCTGCCGACGACACTTCTGTTAAGGTAGTCACCAGTTCGCCGGTACTCAGTGAGGCGCTTTCGCAGCCCCTGATACCCACTACTTCAGATTCGCAGGCTTCTACTGAGACCCATTTGGAGTCCAGTATGCTGTGAGATGCTTCTTCAACTATGGAGCCTGCTGATGTATCTACCTGGGATGGATCCGGAGCCGCTGTGTAGGCACCGGCTTCTGAGGGTGTATTCAGGTCTACTGACTTGCATATCAAATTGACACCATCTTCTTCTTCAAGGCCTAAGACTCAATTCATGCCTAGAAAACCGACGTCCAAACCACATGGTCAGGCCCATATGCCTAAAAAACAAATGATAAGAATGGCTGAAGACCTTATTACTCTAATTAGGGGAAGCCACCCTTCTCCCTCTAAGAGACCTAAACTGATTTTCCTTCTGATTCTTCTGATCAGGATTCTGAAATTTCTGTTTCTTCTGATGACCAGGATTTGTCCTTATCTACCTATGAGGATTTTAATGCAGAGGACTCCATTCCCCTCTGCTTCCTCTCCAGAAGATTTCTCTTTTGGTGAAACTTTGCACACTCTTAGGGAGCATTTCCACTGGGAAAGCCAGGATTACTCTGACTCCAAAAAGAGGCTTAGGGAATTTTTACTCCTGCCTCAACACAGGCCTTTAGCTATCTATCCCTCCTGTACTGGACATTGTAGATGATGCCTTCTTGGAATCTAGCCTGGCCCCAGACACCTTACCTCTGGCTCCCAGGAAACCTGACAGGTATTACAGAGTACCTGACTCTCACAAGTTCCTCTTTAAGAATCCTACTGCAGACCCAGAGACCATTTCACAGGGACCCAAAGGCATTAAGGCTACTACTGCCAAAAAATCCTACCCCCTCTGATAGAGATTCCAGGGCCCTGGACAGATGGGGTAAGAAGGAATACACTTCTCTTACTTTGGCCATTAGGGCCTTAAACTGCCAGTTTCATATGTTAAAGTACCAGCAGCATATTATTGAATTACTTAAACAGAAACTGATGTTGATTCCTGACTGTGCAGAAAATAAAGAACTACAGGATTTAATGCATTCTGCTGAACAAGTTTGTAAACATACTTTGCAATGTGGTTTTGACTCCTTAGAGGCATCTTGTAGGGCTGCTGTTACTGGGTCTGTTCTTAGAAGGCATGCTTGGCTTAAGGAGCAAACTCTGCCAGATCATGTTAAAGCCAAATTATTGGATGCTCCCTTAAACCAAGACCGCCTGTTTGGCAACAAAGCAGAAGAAGTTCTTAAAAAGATGGAGGAAAAAGTTAAATCTATGCAAACTGTTAAAGATTTCCTGCAAGTACAGCTACCCAGATTTAGTAGGCATTGGCCTTCTAAGAATTGGTCCTTTCCTGTCTCTTCCAGGCCTTCTCAGTCCAAATCCAGGAACAGCAGACCACCTAGGCCACAGTCTCAAGTACTAAAAGGCCTAAGCAGTGGGGGGCTCCCGCTTCCAAAACTGGAAGTAGTACGACACCCGCCTATGGTAAACTGTCACAATGACTTAACCTTAAACCTGCCAAGCCCTGCTCAACTTACTGCACCTTTAGGGGGAAAGCTCGCCCTGCATGCAAAAAACTGGGAACTTATTACCCAAGACAAATGGGTTTTAAATATAGTTTCCCAAGGATACAGATTCCACTTCAACACCTTACCAACCCCAAAAGGTTGTCCAGATCTATCCCCAAATCAGTGGGCAGAGGCTCAACAGCAGGTTTTCTCTCGTCTAAGTATCAGGGCTATTCAACCTGTCCCAGCAGAAGAATGGGGACAAGGTTTTTACTCCAGACTTTTCCTGGTACCCAGAAAATACAACTCCTGGCATCCTACCCTGGACCTATCTATCCTAAATGCCTTTTTGGTAATACTAAAATTCAAAATGCTAACTCTTCACTAGCTGCTTCCCATGCTGGGCAAAAATGCCTGGTTGACAACATTGGATTTAAAGGAAGCTTACCTGCACATCCCAATAAAGGATTCTTGCAGAAAATATCTACGCTTCAGAGCAGGCTACATGCACTATCAGTTCTCTGCACTGCCCTTTGGCTTATCTACTGCACCCAGGGTATTCACAAAATGCCTAGCTCCAGTCGTTGCATTTTGCAGGCAAAGAAATATTGAAATATACCCATACCTGGACGATTGTCTAAGTCAGGCAGAAAGCCAGGACATACTATTAAATCATCTGACATTTGTAAAGAAACTGCTAACCTCACTGGGGTACACCAGAAACAAAAAGAAATCTCACCTATTACCCTGCCAACAAATTGTATTCCTGGGAGCAAGCTTGAACACAACTTCCTAGATGGCCTACCTCACGCCAGAGAAACAAGTTTATCTGACAGCCTACTTCAAATTACTGGCCACAAAGACCCAGTTAACTGCAATGAAAATACTGTAAGCTCTGGGATTCATGGCCTCTTGCATCCTACTAATTCCATATGCAATACTGCATATGGGGAAACTACAATGGTATCTAAAAAGCCTATGGTGTCAACATTCTCAGGACCTGGAATCAGTGATTCCTATCATCCCTTGTATAAAGACAGAATTCCTTTGGTGGGCAGAGGCCTGCTACCTCAACAAGGGACTGCCATTCACGCTACCCCCTGCTGCCCAAACCCTAACAACAGATGCATCAGACTATGCATGGGGAGCTCACTTGGCAGGGCAGTGCATTCAGGGCAACTGGAACCTGAGTCAAATGCACCTGCATATCAATCAAAAAGAAAAGCTAGCTGTGCAGAATGCTCTGACAGCCTTCAAGGACCACATCCTTCCAGGACAATTATTGGTAAAAACAAACAACACCACTGTTATGTAGTACATAAACAAGCATGGGGGAACACACTCTTACCCCCTCTGTAAACTAGCCATGGCTCTGTGGAACACAGCCTTGAGCTACCAAGTGCACCTGCAGGCTCAATTCCTGCCAGGCAAGTTAAACACACTGGCAGATGACCTAAGCAGAAATCTCATGGACCCACACGAGTGAAAACTGGAACCAAAGATATTCAACATGTTGAGAAACAAATGGGGGAGCCCAGAGATAGACCTGTTTGCCTCCCCTCAGAACTACCGATTGGACAATTTCTGCACAAGGGCTCCCCACAGACAAGCTTGGAAAGTGGATACCCTGTCCTTCACCTGGGAAAACCTCTCAGTTTATGCCTTTCCCCCTCTGCCTCTCCTCTCCTCTCCAAAGTTCTACTAAAGATCAAACAGGTCAAACCAAGGGCAGTACTCATTGCGCAAGACTGGCCACGCCAACACTGATACCCCCTCTTGCGCATTGTGTCACTGCTGGAACCATGGCACCTGCCTCAGACCCCTGCCCTGCTGTCCCAACAGGAGGGCCAGATTCTGCACCCCTAGCTTCAAACCCTGAACCTTGCAGCCTGGCTAATTACCTGAGCTCTCCATTACCATCCCTCTGTAAGCAGGTACTGGATGTCATTCTGGAGGCAAGGAGACCTAGTACTAGAAAATCCTATGCTGAAAAGTGGAAAAGATTCTGTTCCTGGAGCCAAACTCAGGGGATGGGCACAACAATGTCCAGTTTACTGCATATTCTTCAATACTTAACAGAGATGCTTCACAATGGCCTTTCCTTCTCTTCTATTAAAATTCATGCCTCTGCCATTTCAGCACATTTTAATAGGGAGCCAGCCCCTCTTCTCTCACCCACTGCTGAAGCAATTCCTCAGAGGAGCCAAAAAATTAAGACCACCCAGGAGAGCCACTACTCCAACCTGTGACCTTAACTTTGTATTGGAAAAGCTCACTCTACCTCCCTTTGAGCCAACTGCAACTGCAGAGTTGAAATTCCTTTCTTGGAAAACAGCCTTCCTTCTAGCCATCACTTCAGCAAGAAGAGTGTCTGAATTACAGGCCCTCATGGCAGTGGAGCCCTTCATCATCTTCCATGCTGGCAGGGTGTCCCTCAGGACCAATCCTTCCTTTATGCCCAAGGTGGTATCCAGTGTGGCCCTTAATCAGTCCATTCATTTGCCAACCTTCTTTTCTAATCCACAGAACAAAGGAGAATGAATACTGCACTCTTTGGACGTGCACAGACAACTTAGATTTTACTTGGACAGGACTAATCCTTTCAGAAAAACTGAACAGTTGCTAGTTGCCTTTGCTGCAGGGGCAGAGAGGAAGGCCATTTCAAAGCAAACCATTTCTAAATGGATAGGCCATTGCATTAATTTCTGCTATAAGCACCATGGAAAACCTACCCCTCAGGGGATAAGATCACATTCCACCAAGGCGGCATATACTTCAACAGCCTTTCTCAGAGGTGTTCCTACCAGGGACATCCTAGAAGCTGCTACCTGAAGTTCTGTTCATACCTTCACCAAGCATTACCACTTGCCTATTTTCTCTAAATCCAGAGCTGGTTTTGCCACTGCAGTCTTGCAGGGCCTAATAGCTGGTCCTAATGCTCTCTAATTGCCTCCTCCCTTCCTTAGCTTTGGGAATCTACCCAAATGTAATGACTCAGTGAAACACGAACATAGTACAGTTGTGTACACTCACCATAAACTTCTGTTTGCTATACCTCTCTTCTTGTTTACTGTATTTAAGCTTTCTGGTATATTTGCTTATAATTGGAGGTGTACCCTTGTATAAAATTGCTTCCCTTTATGGGGGCACCTGATATCTGGGGCAAGAAAAACTGATGTAATGGTGTCGGCTGCATGCTTTATACCCCTGACTACCTAATGTCATGGAAGAAGAGACAGCAACTGACGCAGGACCCAAGACTTTAATAATCAGGCCGGCTGAGGGCTACCTGCAAGCAGATAACCCAAATGTAATGACTGCAACAGTGAATGCACTCGAACATCTACATTTATGGTAAGTGTACACAACTGTACTGTTCTATGACACTTCACTGTTGAGCTTATGTGGTCATCTTGCATGATTTGTGCACACAGTCCTGCAGCAGTAAAGTCTGTGCTATACTAATCAGTTGGCCAGACCTACTGCCAAACAGTAGATATTGAAGTGCACATAATAATGTTTTTCACATGTTCTTAATGAGATTCACCACGTTGTGATATGCAAGCGCAGCTACTGGGTTTCCTTCCTCCCTTTCAGTGTACTGCTGGAATATAACCACTGTGGTCGTTAACCAGTACCCACACCTTCACATCATACTTTTATGCTTTTCTGGTATGTACAGTGAGAGGGCAACAACACTGCAAAATCCTACCATTGCCTCATTCACAGAAACCTTTGTAGAAGTTTATTTTGCATTTTGCAAGCTTAGCTAGCACATACATTACTGGCTGGATCAAATGGAACATATGACCAGGCTGATCATTAGGTGAGGAGCTGGTGGTGCTCTCAGTAATGTGGAAGTACTTAATGTTTTTTTTTCAGACCCCGCACTGGGCATTATCTAATTCATGGGGTAATTTCATACAAAGTATGCATAGTCTAGTACTTGTACTCGGGAAGACATACCAGTGACATGAAAATACACATTACAAGAAATGCTTGCGTGTCCACTGTAGTGACTGGTATACACTGCAGATCCACTGAAACATTTGGTCTTCTCAATACAGGTGATGTATCAGAGTCAAAACATGAAGGGAACAAAGAAATGACAATGTGGACATTACTAGAATACTGCCAAGTGAACAGCAGCATAAAAGCTCAATGACCAGTGAGAAACAATCAGCATTTAAAAAGGCATCCAGTAACATGAAATATTTGACCCCTCGTCCTCCACCAACCCACACAAGTAGCAATAAGTGATTTGATGTTAATGCACAGTCAGTTCTGTAAGCTTTATGCAAGCAAATTGTTGCTAATGCACATATGAATCACAGTACACACACCACTTGCAACCACAAGTAACTAGCATTACCCTGCTTATACAGCACAGCATAACCACTGACCAGTGCCTCCACCCAAAATCAGGGCCTACAATTTAGAGCATGTGATCTCTTTGCCAGATATAGACCACAGGCATTATCACATTGATAGCTGGGATAGTAATAGGTAGTAAGTATCAACTTATTATAGTATTCAGCAGAAATGAAAAGGCATAGTAGCCACCATATAAGAAGTGATCAGTGTTTGGTAAACAGTCTGCTTAAATGATATGCATGCTGTCCCATCCCATTTACTATACATGGACACAGCTCCATTCCAACTTTCAAGAGGTCTTGTGGTGTTTGGAAGATGAAATGATTACTAGATCCAGACCACAAGGAGGTAATATGCACAGATATTAGTGTGCCACCCTCCCTGAACTTTGTGGCCTGCGATGTACTAAATATCAAATGTTTAGCAGAAGTAAACCCCAGGGGGACCTGGAACTGAAAGCATGGGCACGACTAAGCAGTCATCAAGTAGGAATAGTAGGATCATAAAGACTCAGTAAATACTGATTGAACTTTGGCATCTATAAAGCAATATAGTATCATGAAATGCAAGCCCCCCCACACTCACCCAACTATGGTTAGCAGCAAAATTAGGCATGAACAATGTTACACAGTCAGGTATATAAGCAATACCCCCCCCCCACATACATACATACATACATACAAACAAGCCAGCAGCAAAAAATAAAAACAATTGAGATAATGCAGTAATACACCATGACACAGCAGTGCCATGCTTTCAGAGGAGTAGAAAAGAGTTGATAGAACCAGGTCTAAAGTAGGACAGACCCTTATTCAGAATAACTGACAACCTCATGAGCAAATAGGTACCATAATGTAAAAGGAAATAATGCAATGATAGCATGGATGTTACTAGGTTACCTTCAATTGGAAACAGTCATAAAGCAGTCAAAAGCCACAGGCACAGTGACAACTGTTGAACAGCAGTGCATGCAAAGCCATAACACAGCAGGAATTGTAAGCATCCCCCATGGAAGGTAGGAAGAGATGAAAACTTTAACACCAGCAACAAACTGATGAAAATGGCAAAAACTGTAGACTGGACTCTCAGCAGCTGAATAAATGCATCCAAATCAGTCCACCAAGCTGTAAAAACTCATACAAGCCAGAAATGGTTAGAGCTTTCATTTAATCCAATATTAAACTTCTTCAGACAACACATACAAATCATCACTTCCTTTAAATAAGACCTAAAAGCATTTCATTGGTTAAGACAATTATTTAAAGTGATACTTCCATAAAAACTTTTTCGATAGAAAATTCATTACTACTTCTAAGAACATAAAATACTATCTCTCCCATCATAACATATATCTGATTAGTATCTATGTATACAGGTTTTTTATAAAGCATAATAAAATCCATATTCAAATACATATACAAAACATAACTACATACTTAGAAAATACTTATAATATGTACTGAATATTCATTCATATTGTATACTAAAAAACCTTGCTACTCGAACGTTACAATTTCTTTCACATAAATGAAGTTCAACTAGCCCCAGAAGACATCTTAGTAACTGTAAATGTCAATGACTTATACACAGTAATACCTAAGGAAGTACGGCTAGAATGGACAAACAATATATTGTTACAACATAAAGTACCGCATGTAACAATAATACTTATTTTAGAACTTCTTGAATTGGTACTTAATAACAATTTCATCAGTTTTGAACATAAATATTTGTTGCAGAAGAGAGGTATAGGCATGGGCTCACCTTGTGGAGGAGCCTATGCTAATACAGTAATGGCTTATTTGGAGAGGAATTTTGTATTTAGCACTAAGTATAAGATCCATCTTAAAAACCTACCATAGGTTCCAAGATGATATAGGCATTATATGTAATGGACCTATGAGTCTACTGGAAGAATTCGGGTCTATATTAGAACACCGAACATTTGAAATGTCAAGTGTTCTAATATCAACCCGTTTTCAGCGAACGCTGAAAATAATCGAAGACACAAAAAACCAAATTCTTTCCTAGGGAAAGAATTTGGTTGTCCATTTCTGTTGCTTCGGTATTTTCAGCGCTCTTGTGGAAAGTTACGGGTCAGATTCAGATAAGTGTGCGATTGTGTGGATGTGTGGGTTAGGGCGGGTTAGGTGAGTTAAGGTTAGGGCGCGGGTCAGGTAAGTGTGCGATTGTGTGGATGTGTGGGTTAGGGCAGGTTAGGTGAGTTAGGGTTAGGGCACAGGTGAGGTGACTGTGCGATAGTGACGGACCTTAGGGTTAGGGTTTGGGTTAAGGTAAGTGGATAGTTAGTGGTGTATGTATAGTTTAGTGTAGGGTTAGGTGTAACAGTTTAGGTGTATGTGTGTGGATTGCTGTTTGTTTGGTGTGCTTGTGTTGTGTGTATGTGTTTTGGAACAGTGAATTTTTTCCCTAGGAAAAAATTTGCTGTTCCGAATTTTTGATGGGTTTTTTTTCGATTACTAGGGTTCGATATTAGAACACTCGACATTTTGAATGTTCCGTGTTTTAATATAGACCCGAAGAATTCATATCATATATTAATACTACAACTACATTTTTAAAATTTACATGGAAAATTGATGTTGAACACGTGGATTTCTTAGATGTACACTTATTTAAAGATTATACATTTAATAAATATGCTGCTACTATATACAGGAAGCAAACATATTCCAACTTGTTCCTGCAATTTAGCACCTCACATCCGTATCATCAGAAAAAATCTGTGGTTAGTCAGGGCGGCTCGGATGGTTACTAAAATGGATGATTTTATTCATGAATGTAACACACTACGATTCATGTTCATCCAACAAGCCTATCCAGTAGACTTAATAGATGAGCTAATTCAAGAGGTACAAACCAAAAGAATGAGAGTTTTTTAAACCGATTTTAACTAGTAACGATCAATTTATTAAAGTAGTAACAGAGGAAGAAATTTTCCTTTCTCCTATGCAGGATAGAAATGAAAGTAATGTAACACATGATACTGTAAAAACAGTCTATACTAAAGCTTTAGTTATTACTTTGTGTTGATCATAAGTTCTTAACTTCCATATTCCAGAAAAACTGGACCATCTTGTTAGAGGACCCTTATGTTAGGCAACATGTAGACGATAATCTGGTTATTGTATACAAAAAAGGCTTGAGCTTTAAAGATTTATTAAAGAAAGGACAAGCTATTGGCTATAATAGTAGATGTGGAATGTTTAAATGTGGTATATGTACATGGTGTAATAAAGTAAGAGAAACAGATAATTTCACTATAAGAAATTATGAGTTATAAGGAAAGTATAACTGTAACTCTAAAGCAGTGGTTTGTCTAGCACACTGTATTTCATGCACCACATTTTATATAGGAAAAACAGAGATAAAGATCAGCCAAAGAATTTATGAGCATGAATGCCATAAAAAAGTTTAATATTAATAATGCCTTATCTAAACATATTACAGACTTTCCAAGTCATAAGTTTTATTTTATTATTATTGACCATGCAGTTATAAATGACAAATACCCATGGGGACTGCAATTAGAATTAAAGGAATTAAAATGGCAGCTTCAGTTGCAAGCAGACTCATGGCCAGGTATAAATGAACGTACCTCGATTTCTGCAGTGTTAAAGTTAAAAGCTCTAGAGAGAAAGAAATTGTAAAGATCGAGTAGCAAGGTTTTTTAATATACAATATGAATGAATATTCAGTACATATTATAATATACGTATTTTCTAAGAAGTATGTAGTTATGTTTTGTATATGTATTTGTATATGGATTTTATTATGCTTTATAAAAAGCGTGTATACATAGATACTAAGCAGATATATGTTATGATGGGAGAAATAAAGAAGTTATGTACTCACCACGTTCCATGTGAATTGTTTATCTCGCCTTTATTCTCACTGATGGGTTCGGAGGCGATCCTCGGCTCCAGCACGGCCTATAGCAAAGCTCAAGGTTTGCCAGTAGCTCGAGACCAAGCCCCTCATCCCATGATGCACTACTGGAATTACCTCAGATCTTGTTTGCTGCATGTATATGTACCCCTGTAAGGGGAGCACTCCCCAAGAAGAAACAAGAAGTATTGAACAACCAGGATGATACTAGCCTCTAGGTCAACTGTCAGCCAGGAGGGGGATGGACGGAGGGACGTGAGAATAAAGATGAGATAAACAACTCACATGGAACGTTATGGTGAGTACATAACTTCATTATGTGAAGTTGTTAAATCTCGCCGTTTATTCTCACTGATGGGTATCGTCCCTAGCACCTGCAATCCTGGGTGGCTCACGGGAGTACATTTTTCAGGACCGTGGAACCAAAAGAAGACCTGTCCCTGGAAGCCTTATCTACTTTGTAATGAGTGATAAAGGTATGAGGCTTAGACAAAGTGGCTGCAGCACATATGTTGTCAAGGGGCAATTTAGCTTGAAAAGCAGAAGACGTAGAAACGGCTCTGGTTGAATGAGCCTTTGCTTTGTGTGGCAAAGGTATGTTAGCATTTGCATGAACAAATGAGATACAATCCGATAACCATTTTGAAAGGGTTGTCTTAGCCACTGGTCTACCTTTTCTGGCCTCCGAAAAGGATACAAAAAGTTGATCTGATTTTCTAATATCCTTAGTTCTATCAAGATAAAATCTGAGCTGTCTATGTACGTCAAGTTTGTGCAGCATGTATTCCAATTTGTTGGAATGGTTGGGAAAAAAGACTGGCAACTCAATGACCTGATTGATATTTGACTCAGAACAGACTTTAGGCAAAAAGGAGGGGTTTGTTCTGAGAGATACTCTATCAGCATGGAAAATCATGTAAGGAGGTCTGATAGATAATGCTTGAAGTTCTGACACTCTGTGGGCAAAAGTAATGGCCACTAGAAAAATAGTTTTCCAGCACAAAAATTTGGGATCACAAGATGATGCTGGTTTGAAGGGGGGAAGAATTATCTGAGGCAGCATAAAATTCAAATTCCAGGGAGAATAAGGTATTTTGACAGGAGGTCTCATGTGAAAAACACCTTTAAGAAAAACCTTAGATAACTTATGGGCCGTAACATTTAACCCATCAAATCCAAGGTGAAAACTTGATATGGCGGTTATCTGAACCCGAACTGTGGCAGCTGCTGCTCCTTCCTTAAAAATCATTGTCAAAAAGTCTAAAATGGGTGACAGAGGAGCTCAGAAAGGGTCCATTTTTTGTATACTGCCCCAAACTGAGAACCTTTTCCACTTACTGCGATATAGTTTTCTGGTGGATGGCTTATGAGAAGACAATAGAATTTGTCTTGTGTCATCTGAGAGTGAATGAAGCCTGGCTATTTGGGGAAGTGGATCAGCCAAGCAGTCAGCTTTAGAGACTGCAATAAAGGATGGAGGTCCCCTGACGGGTGTGTCAGGAGGTCTGGAACTGGGTCAGGATCCATGGATCCTCCAGCAGATGATGGTGAAGGAAAGGGAACCAAATCTGTCGAGGCCAATGGGGGGCTATGAGGATAACAGTCCTTCCCAGTGATTTTGCTTTCTGTAAAAACCTGGGTATCAATGGAATAGGTGGGAATGCATATAGGAGACCCGGAGGCCAATCGTATACGAGTTCGTCTCTCGGGGGATGTCCCGGAGGTGGTACCAGGGCAAAGTAGCTTCTGCATTTGGTATTGATATGACTGGCAGAGAGGTCGCAGCAAGGCTGGCCCCATTTGTGGAAAATCAAGTCTGCAACATGTTTGTTGAGAGACCACACGTGAGGCTACAGGATCACCCTGCTCAGCTTGACCGCTATCACTTGGATTTCCCTGGGATGTGCGTTGCTAACAGAAAACGCTGGGATGGCACAGCCCATTGCCATACCCTGAGGGCTTCTCAACAAAGGGGGTAAGACTTGGTTCCGCCCTGTTTGTTCAAGTACCAGACCACTGACATGTTATCTGTCTGAATTGCAATTGTCCCTAGAGGAAGAGAGTCCTGGAAGTACTGCAGTGCCAGAAGTACTGCTCTCAACTCCAGAACATTGATATGCAGATGTGTCTCTTGATCCGTCCATGTGCCTTGGGTAGTCTTTCCCTGAAAATGCCCCCCCACCCTATCAGGGACGCGTCCGTGGCTACTGGGGGGGGAGCACAAAGGGTCTTCCTACTGTGACATGAAGAGACGTCAACCACCACCGAAGGTCTCTCTTGCAAGAATTTGTGATGAGAATCATATGGTTCATTGATAACTTCTGATAGGACCATTGAGTGAATAGGAGCCATTGAAGAATTCGCATATGCATCCTTGCGAGTGGAATGGCTAGAATTGCTGCCGCCATAAAATCTAGTACCTTCAAGACCTCTGCGGCTGTAGCTTTGTTCTTTGACACCAATGAGTTGACGGAAGAAGTGAGACCCTTTCGACTGGAAGACGTAGAGTGGTGGTTGAGGTATTTAACTCTGCTCCTATAAAGACGATATGCTGCGATGGCGACAAGGCAGACTTTTCGAAGTTGACTGTAATACCTAAGTGGTGGCAGAGTGTCATAGTAGATTGTGTTGCCTGAATCAGTTGATGCCTGGTGGTAGCAGTGAGGAACCAATTGTCTAGATATGGAAACACCTGGAATCCTAGACGCCTCAGGTGAACCATGAACACTCTGGGGGCTGTAGTAAGACGAAAGGGCAGGGCTCGAAACTGGTAGTGATTGGCTCCCAGACGGAAATGCAGGTGATCTCTGGAGCGTCTGTCCATTTTTATGTGGTAGTACGCATCCTTGAGATCGATGGAGCACATCCAATTGCCTTTCCCTAGAAAGGGAAGAATGGCCTGAAGCGTGACCATTCAAAACTTCTCTTTTTTTATAAATTGGTTGAGTCTGCTGAGGTCCAAGATAGGTCTCCAGTCCCCTGTTTTCTTTGGAACCAAAAAGAATCTTGAGTAAGTTCCGAATCCAACTTGGTCTGCTGGGACTGACTGGATGACTCATTTTTTCTAGCAACCTGTGGACCTCTATGGTTGCTTGTTCCCTGAGACTGGGTGGAACATCCGGGATTCTGTTTACAGGAGTGGGAGGGGAAGAGAACGGTATGAAATATCCTCTGGAAATGATGCTTTGTACCCAGTTATCGGACGTTATGTTTAGCCAGGCTTCTGAGTACAAAGATAAGAGACCCCCAACTGCCTCTAGAGCCATACAGCCAGGTCTCCTTTCAGGAGCGCTGGTAGGGCTGACCAGAGAAATGGCCTCTGTCACCCTGCTGTTGTGGACCCCCCCTGCCGCGCGGGTGGTGCCTTCCATTATAACCCCCTCCTCTGCCTCTAGAGGGGGTTTCTCCATGTGTGTCCTGAAAGGCTCCCTGTGCTTTTCGGAACCACATTTTTCCACCCTTAGAACCCTTGGGATAGGGCCGAATAGGGGTAGAAAAACAAACTCCAATGCAGATAGAGTCTTGCCTTCCTGCTCACACCTGGTTAGAGTTTCCTTCACTTTGGGCCCAAACAGGGATGAGCCATCAAATGGGGTGTTGATAAAGGAAGACTTGAAAGGCTTCGCAAAGGAATAGAGACACATCCAGGCTTGTTTACGCAGAGCAATGCCTGAACTAGCGGCTCTACTCGAACCATCAGCTGCATAAGATATGAGGTGCATGGACGAGTTCACAATCAAGTTTAGAGTACCGAGTTGTGTGTTAACTTTGTCGGCAACCTCTGCAGCTACTGTACCCTGGAGAGTATCTCCTAGCTCTTTCAGGAGATCTCTTTGTAGTCTTGTAAAATGGGTTAAATAGTTCAGTGATTGAAGGGAAAAAGTCGCTGAACTAAACATGCGCTTCCCATATCTATCCATGATCCTAGAATCTCTGTTAGGAGGATGGATAGATAAGGACGTCTCAGACGTTTCCTTTTTGGTGGCTGCAGCCACCACCATGGCATCAACAGGCACTCCCTTAGTCAAAAAGGCTTTGTCCACTGGGGTAGAGATGAACTTATTTGGCTTCTGAGGGACAGGTTCCATGGCCACCAGAGACTCCCATGCCTTATGAGAGATCAGCTCCATGAGCTCATCGTAAGGCAGAGACACCCAAGAAGTGGAAGGTTGAGACCCAAAAGCCTTCAAAAGCACTGACTCGTCTTCAGTAGGGCTTTTGGACTGCCAACCGTCCCTCTGATTAAGGATCTCTAATATCTCTGCAAAGGAGATATCCTCAGAGGGGGATTGAGGGGACCCTTCTGACTCATCCAAGTCAGTGTCAGATGTCAAAGACTCCTGTGGGGAGTCCAAGTGCCTCCTCTTGCACAGTCTCTTCCTGGGTACCTCCTCAGTGGGGGATCTGGGGAGGTTTCAGAAGAGCAGGGGGTGCCCTGTGGGTCTACTTGAGGCTCAGGGTCTCTACGCTTAGGTGGACCGGTAGAAGCGGTAGCGGACACAGGTGCTTGAGGGGAGGAGGAAGCCAGACCTGATACTGATGATGTCTTTGGAGACAGGACTCTCCTCATGGCATCGAACGCACCATAGCTCCAACGAGAAGGGGTAGATGGCTCCGAAGGGACCGTCCGATCCTCCCACACCGAGGCCATGGGCTGCGAGCCCGAGGTAGGAGCCAATCTCATCCAAGCCGAAGCCCAGAGAGGAAGAGTTGGCACTGACAAATCAGTACGACTATCCTCCCCGGACCTGACAGGAGAGTGTCGGCTCCTAGAGTCCCCGGTCGGCGCCGAGGACGTCCAAGTAGATAGAACCGATAACACCGGTGCAGGTCTCGGCTCCACAGGTTCAACAACTATCGGCTCCGAAAGTCCAGTACGGCTCGGGGGAGGAGTAGTCAAGTCCGGGTTAATGGTCTTCGGCTCTGACGAAGGCGTCGGAGCTGACAACAATTTAGCAAGGTCTGGTGCCTGTAGAAGCTTTTGCACTAGACGGTCCATATCCATATCTGAGAGGCTGATAGAAGACTACGAGGAGTGCACTGAAGGTGCTGATTGGAGCAGAGGAAATGAGGGAATCTCAGAGACTGGCTCCAAAACTGTGAGCTGGCTCTGAACAGAAGGGACACTCGGCTCCGTGGACAGTGGAACCGATGACCCCACACCCTCCATTTTTTTAGTCTTTTTGGATGCTTTCAAGTCACCTGAGGATTTGGAAGATTTTGAGGATCTACTAGCACCATCCTGGTCACCCAGCACTTCGGAGAAAGGGTGCTGAAGTACGCCCCTGTCTAAAAATTTTGAACTTCTCTCCAAAAGTACCCTGGAGGAGAAGGAGTGACATATAATGCAAGAGTCATGGAGGTGTTTAGCCTCCAGACAATAAACACATTGAACATGCCCATCAGTAACAGACATTTTTTGTCCACAATCCGGACATTTCTTGAACCCAATTTGGATGAGGCTTCTCTTTCTCATCAGACATTTCTATATCAGATTAAACAATTTTAAAGAATTAAACAACACACTTAGAATTATCTACCAAAGTACACCTAAGGTTAAATACAAGGCCAACTCTTAGGCCCAGCACTATAGAAAAACAGAAGCCAACACAGGGCACTAATCTAAAACTAAGTCCAAGTCTAAATCTCTATAGATTTTATATATATATATATATATATATATATATATATATATATATATATATATATATATATATATATACACACTATCCTATGAAGAAGTGAAGAAAAAAAGTTTTTAAACTTGCAAATAGAAGAATCTATCGATTAATAATGGTCCAAGCTATCTGTAACACCGAGATCTGTGCCACGGCAAACTAGATCTGAGGTAATTCCAGCAGTGCATCATGGGATAAGGGGCTTGGTCTCAAGTTACTGGCAAACCTTGAGCTTTTGCTATAGGCCCTGTTGGAGCCGAGGATTGGCTCCGAACCCATCAGTGAGAATAAACGGTGAGATTTAACAACTTCACATGGTATTTTATGTTCTTAGAAGTAGTAATGAATTTTCTATTGAAAATGTTTTTATGGAAGTATCACTTTAAATAATTGTCTTAACCAATGAAATGCTTTTAGGTCTTATTTAAAAGAAGTGATGATTTGTATGTGTTGTCCGAAGAAGTTTAATATTGGATTAAACGAAAGCGCTAACCATTTCTGGCTCTATGAGTTTTTACAGCTTGGTGCACTGATTTGTATGCATTTATTCAGCTGCTGAGAGTCCGATCTACAGTAAAGGTAGAAAGAGAAGCAAGTTTTTATAAAGTTTTGTAGACACAGTCCAAAAACAGCACCCTTCTTGTAAAGCAGTGCACATCTGACTTAGCCAGCCAGAACAACTTAAAACAGGTCTGAGTCTGACATCCCCATGAGTAGAAATATGCCATTATGAAGTGAACAGTCCATCGTGACAAGCTGTCTGTGCACTTAATATGCAAAGACATT
Source organism: Protopterus annectens (assembly GCF_019279795.1). NCBI lineage: Eukaryota > Metazoa > Chordata > Ceratodontiformes > Protopteridae > Protopterus > Protopterus annectens. Next base: position 1,141,598,110 of record NC_056746.1, read on the forward strand.
GACCCATGAACCCTAAAGTATAAACTTGTTAGAGCAGTCAGCAGCATCATAAAGACACAATGAGTATTGTACAAGCAGCTGCCAATGTCAGCTAAGCTATACAGTAACAGGAAATGAAACCCCTCCCTCAACATTCAAGTCAGCATCAATATACAGACCTTCAAGGCAGTATCAATGTACACACCTGCTTATACAGTGCCTCATATTATTAGCCTTGGTACCCCTAAGAGGTAGCTACCCAGATAGGGATGAAGTATGTAAGCAACACCACCAAATGAGAGTAGTCTTATAACAATCAAAAGCCACAGGCACAGCAACCACTGTAGTAATCAGTTATCATATAGCTGGTCAGTATTGCACCCCCCCAGAAAAATAGGGCCTGTAATGTACTGCAGATGACCAATGCACCAGAACCAGACCACAAAGGGGATCATGCACTGACAGCACCAATTACAAACTTTGTTATATTCATTAACTGCAACATATGGACACCATGAGCCCATTAAGAGTTGCAGTCTGCTAAGCCATAAAAACAGGATATGAATGCCATCCCCCTCCTTTCAAGAAGGCATCCTTATGCATACTTGCTTGCACAGCAGTATACATTGTAAGCTTTGCCTTTTTTATTTAGTTTGACATTTATTGACCAACTTAGCAGATTGACTCATAGAACCTTTTCAGCCAAGGCCTGAGCCACAAGGGCAAGGGTAGTACAACATATGGATAATTTAGTATAGCTATTAAACCAGCATGTTTGGGGAGGTAAGAGGAAACTGGAGTATCTGGAGAAAACCCACACAGACATATCAAGAACATGTAGATGTCATTCAAGCAGTGACCAAAAGTCAGGAATGAACCTCAGTCCACCTGAAGCCATGAGGAAATATTTTTATTGAAACACTGTGCTGCCCATGGTGCTTCATTACATGCAGACGTATGTGATAATGCAATGCTGGTCAGTATTTACAATTCTAAATGGACTTGGCCCCAAGCTCCCCATAAAAAGGTGGGAATGTGTGTTTGAAATGAATACTGTTTATCAGACAGACAACAGTGTGATGGCTTTATTTCTGAAAGCCATTTTCATTGAATAGGTGGTGCTGTCCTTTCTTTACTGTTGTGTGACTGTGGATGTTAGTAAATATATGTTTGGCAGTCTCCCTCTTGGAGGTGCGGGGGAGGGCTTGCCTCCTGCAAAAAAAAGCTTAAAAACCTATTTGCTGAAAGTAGCTTTCAGCAATGTTTTTTTTTTTTTTTTTTGCTGTTTTGTTTGTCAGACAGATAGAAACTGATGAATAATCATGAATCCAAAAAGATAAGGTCCTCTAATGTACTGCAGGTGACCAATGCATCAGAACACTAGATCACAAAAGTAATCAAGCACTGACATCATACATTAGTGGCAGATACCAAGTAGATACTTTTATATAGCAGTCAGCAGCATTCTAAAGGCATGAGGCCTGTATGAATAGCATTTACTGTTGGTTAAGCCATTTAACTTATAGGACACATAGCTCTCCCCTGCCTTTATAACAGTACTCTATTGACTGACGCTCATATATAATGCAGACATGCACTGCACAACATGTTGGGCCAAAAACATAGATAGTGCCCATTTAAATCCCTGTACAGTGATAAACATTTTAAACTTTCTTTATACCAGTGCAGAATGAGACTCAACCCTTACCCAGGGTGACTGCCATCCACTTTTGAAGTTTTCTTTAATGCTGTGCAAAGTCACTTATCAAGTCATTGCTTCAAACCCAACAAAAAAATACAAGATTCCCCACCACAAAGGGGATCAGGCACTAACAATATGGACAATATTAGTCAGGCACCAAATATGAACCTGGATAAAGCAGTCAAAACAACATCAACACAATGAGCATTGCATAAACAGTTTTAAATCATATAATAACAGGACATGAAGCCCTTCCCCAGCTGTACACCAACTCCGCAAGCCAGCATCACTGTATAGTTCTACTTGGACAGTGATTAACATTCTCAGGCTAGTAATAGGAAATAAAAGCCATGCATTGCCATCTCCATCCTTCAAACCAACATCTATATACATCCCTATCTAAACCACCCCATAGACAGAGCAGACCAAGCTGGACCATTCACCAGGTAAGCTGTTATCCACATACTTTGAAGTATTGCCCTAACACAGTGCAAAGTTCAAAAAGCAATCAGATTGGGCAGTATTGCTGATTGTACATAGACTTTTCCCGAAACATGGGTATTTCTAGACAGTCAACAAGTATTCATTTTTTATAGCAATTAAGAGCTACAGAAAGACAAAGACACAGTGGTTACTGTGATAGCAGCAGTCAGTGTCTGCTGTAGCACACAGTAATTGCCAGCACTACCATTCTTACCTGAATGGGAAACAGAGCCAGTTGAGCACTGTGCCTGCTAATAGCTGATAATATAACATTAAAGATAGGACAAACACACACAATGCTGCATGTAGGTGATGACTGGGGGTTAAGTACATTAAGCAAATTAGCACTATTAATGGTACTAACAGCAGCAAAGAATTGTCAGATTTTCAGGATGCAATGCAGTTATCTAAGGAGTTGTGTGCTGTTGTGGGGGTAAAGTAGAAATATTCCTATTCATGACACATATATTTTTATCTTTCATTTTCTGAAAACTAAGTGTAGACATATTCTTAGCAAGTACTGCAGTCTCCATATTTGATCAGATATGTTCCTGTTCATGACAAACATGTGCATTTATATATATATATATATATATATATATATATATATATATATATATATATATATATATCTTCTCATGTTATGAGAACTCATTGCAGACATATTCATTTTGCATTCTCAAACCTTGTGCAGAAGTTATGTATAAGGAAGTATGTTTATGTGTAAGGAAGAACAAATGAGAAACTTCCCTAGTGATGAGACATGTATATATTTTTAATTTATGATGTTGTGAGAATGCAGTACAGATATATATTCCAGAGAGAAATACTGCACTCTCCAACCCTGAAAAGAAGTAATACAAAACTGGTAGGAAACAGAAAAAAATCCTGAGAAGAAATGTATGATTTTTACTTCTGATATTATTAGAACTCATTACAGACATATTCTAGACAAGTGTTGCATTCTCCAACCCTAAACATAATTCTATGTATAATGTTTTGCTTTGTTTGAATTTGTTGTTCAGGAGTGATCAATGATCACAAAATACCAATATCGATTTTAGCTTGAGAAGTAGACCTATGTGTGTGTGACGTAAAAAAATAAAAACCTCTTTGATTAAACATGTATGACTTAAACTTCTGCTGTTAAGAAAATTCAGTAGATATGTTACTCTAGCCAAGCGCTGAATTGTCTAAACCTGTGTGAACAGAATGTGTATAAGGCCAGGAGGCAACAACAAAAAAAAACTGTATGGTGGTAACAAATTATTTTCTCTAAAAACAATAAAATGAGATGTTCTAATACAGTGCCTGCAGAATTTTATATTGAAGTTCTAACAGAAAAAAGACATGTCTATATGTAGTAACTTGATAGCAGTATGTAAAAATGATAATGGTTCATCTGATATTATCAGCTGCTGTCCCTTAACCCAAGAAGCTGTTAATCCTTTCAGTTTAGTCAGTTCCTTTTTCTTAACCATTGTTCTTCCTGTTCAAATCAAGTTATGAACAAAGCATTGCTTAGGGTTGCAGCTGTAGTTAGGACCATAAAAGGAATGGATTTCCTGGAATTTTTGATTTCAGGATTACTGCCATTAAAAACACCAGTCAAAGGCAGAAGGTGCAAGAACAGGAGGGCTTTTAAAAGCCAGCAGCATGGGGACCTGAGTGTTGCCAAGGAACCCACCTGTTTTTTTTTACTACTGGGATAGGCATCTCATCAGTTGACTGTCTTTTACCATGCTGACATCAGAAGTCTGTCCATCTCACATTGACCTCAGGAGAGACACACTAGATGTCAGCAATGAAGAGTGCAAATGGATCATTGATATAAGCAAATAAAATAGTTTTACTACCAGTCATAACCTGTAAAGTCAATCTGAACTAATGATTACCCTTAACCCCTAGAGTGATCCATGCTGAGGAAAGCAGTAGGTGATCTACACGGGCCGACCAGATGAGAACAAATAAGAGGCAGAGTCCCGGAGTGGAAAACATAGTTTCTTTTCCAAAATGTCTATTGTAAATAATATTTTTATTCAGAATTGAGGGACCTGTTTCTGCATCTAGAACTAATTAAATCAGCAGAATACAGGTGTTACTAATGGGAATGCATTTATAAACAGTAGGTGTGGCAAGATGCTTGACTGGAGATTTAGCTGCCATTTGAACAACATACAGCTCATGCTGTCAGCACAGAGGAAAGAACTGGGTGCCAAGCTTAATTACAACACATCAGTGATTAACACACTGATAAGCAATTCTTGTATTTTTTTCAGACTGTGGAATCATCTCAGAGATTTCTCCTTACCTTGAAATACAGTGATGTTAGATTCAGTATATTAAGTTTGTTTGTGTCTTTCGGCTTTTCCCAGTTAGGGGTCGCCACAGCGGAACTCCAGTCCGCTAATGATTGGTAGTTGATTTTTATGTGCCGAGTTACCAGCCCTGATGCACAACCTTCAACGAAGGTACGCCCATTCACGCATGTCTCCACGCAGAAGATGCTGTAGCTGAGAATCTAACCGGACAGCATCTTACTGTGAGGCGACAATGCTACCGCAGCACCACCACCGCGGCAGATTCAGTATATTAAGTAGAGGGGTAAAATGTTTTAGTGACTTTTGGAGTTATACAAGAAGATCATTTTAGAAAGCTGCATTATTTAGTGATTGTACTTTTGAATGTCAACCGCAAAGGAGTTGGATATTAGCCTCAGAGCTGAAAGAATGTACTGATCACACATTTTATTTGTGAAGTTATAGACTATTTTTTCATATGTAAGGTACATGTCTTATTTAAAATGAAACAAATCTGTGCCCACTTCAGTCCTTAATTCATACATAGCTACTAGGCATGCAGTTTGGGAAACCTTTAATGAGCCTGGCCTGTATTCACAATTGGTCAATGTTATACAGTAGGCAGATGAAGGCTGAGGGAATCAAACCCAGTACCACAGGTAGTAGCTCATTGGTAGCTCATTTTCTTAATCCTCTGTGGCAACTGAGAGATTCTCCTTGGCCCTGAAGAACAAGTACCTCTTCCTTCCCATTCACAAAGAAGGAAAGCAGTACTTAAGATTCAAGGTGAGAGCACTTACAATATACTATCCTTTCCACTTTGCACTGCCTGTGACTTATCAAGGTGTTTCCCTGAACATTCCAGAACTGAGCCGTGTTTCAGGGAAGTCCAACATTTTCCTGGGAGCTCTGTTACATATATACACAGGGCATGTTTACTTTTCCAAGGACAGAGCTCTCCATTGAAATCATATTTTACTGATCTAGCATAAAAGTCACATATGTAGCCAGAGATCTCTTCAAGCCGTAGGGCACATGCCTTCCTCCTTCATAATAGTTCTCTTAGTCAGACTGCAGGTGAGGAATATCCAGTGGTACCTGAGGAAACTTTAGTGGTAACATATTCATTCCCTGCATTAGGTGATTCCTCTTATACCCTCTGCCAGGAAAGACTTCAGTTTGTGGGCTCAGTAGGGTTTGTCTCAACTAGAGTCTAGAGCAGAACTGTGGCAGCCCTGCAGGACATACAGACCTTCAGCACAAATGTCTCATGGGGCCATATTTATCACAAGTGGAATTCTAGGGGAAAGTGGAATAAATCCATGCTGCACAAACATATCAACCTGAAGGAGATGATGGACTAGATACTGGCCATTATAGAATTCAGATCAGGTCTGACAGCACACACCCTAAAACCTGTTATGTCCAACACCATTAAGGTTTGGTATGTAAACAGACAGGTGGCATTTACTCTCACCCAACATGCAGGCTAGTAATGATGGCATTGGAGCTCACGTTCCACCTGGAATTTCATCTCCAGGCATCATACATTCATTCAGCCCACAACATAGTGTTGTATACAGTTTAACCTGGACCACTATCAACAGCCATAAAAAGTGAAACTGCATCCCAAAGTTTTCCTTTCACTTACATACAGTTGGAGCCCTGTATGGCCAGACCAGATAATATTTGCCAACTGCAAACAGCTCCCATGCAGAAATGTTTGGACAGGATGTTCCTTCGACATCCCTAGGAAAGGAGGCCTGCTGCTATATTCCTTTGCACCCCTACCTTTGATGTCAACAGTGCTGCAGATGATTAGAATGGACAAGGCCAAAGACCTCCCAGAGCTCCCATAATGGCCAAGGCAGCCATGGTCTTCACACACAAAGGTGCTTCAACAAAGTATTAGTTTAAGGGTGTACACACTTACGCAACCAGCTTATTGTACGTTTTGTTTTATTTTTTATATGTTTCCCTTAGCAGACTTGTTTGTTTTTCTGTTGAGTTGTACAGGTTATAGGTCACATTAAAGGTGGGAAAAGTTTTGAAATTATTTATTGTGGTCTCATTTTTTTATATCACAAAAACCTGGCATTTAAACAGGGATGAGTACACTTTTTATATCTACTGTATATATATTTTTCTTAACACTCTATAACAATCAAGTGTTTCAGCTACATGGCTTCTGAATGTTCATAGGGTCATAGGTTGGCACTAGGCTATTGGCCCTAGGACCTATACAAGCCTAGCCATAACAATTTCCTGGATATTTCTTCCCACAATATTTACTTCCCTGGACCCCTGTCTAGCAGGGCACTGACATGATCCCCGGGGTGAATTTCCTATCTCCCATCCAATCCTCAAGGTTCCTTTTCAAGAGCGCCAAGGAGGCACTCTGCTTGACATGTATGGGCAGTCTATTCCAGAGTATGGGGAGTCTCTGGGTCAGGAACCTATCCCTCCAGCATGTTTTGTTCATTGTGATGACAAGGTTTAGATCCCTGGAGCGTGTGGCTCTGAGGGATTGGGATTTCTTCAAGTGGAGCATGTCCAACAGCTCAGGGTTTGACATGGCCTTGTATGTTAAGCAGAGATCGCCTCTGAGCAGACGATATGCCACAGAGTATAACTGGAGTTTTTTAGACGATCAGCATAGGGTGTCTGCAATAGGCCTGTGATTCTTTTAGTGAGGTATTTCTGCGGCCTTTCCAGCTGTTGCAGATGTCTTGTGAGGTACATACCAAATAGGGTGTTATACTCTATAATGGGTCTAATGAGGGATGACTACAGTGGGACAATGACTTCCTTTTTTCTGGATGAAAAGTCCTTAGTGATGAGGAGTGCCACATAGAAGGATTTCCTGACTATTTTGGCGATGTCGTTATCGAAAGTGAGACCAGTGTCCACCTGTGTCCCTAAGTCTCTCATCATACTTTTGGTGTTTAGTGTACTGCCACCTATGTGGTAATTCATGGGTACATGGTTTTTCCCAATGGGGATAACTATACATTTCTTGGCATTAAGCTTGAGCCCATAGCTCTGGCACCAAGCATCTGTTTCTGTAAGGCCCTTTTGTAGAATATCCACATCATTTGGGGATTCAATAATGGCTCCCAGTTTGCAGTCATCTGCAAACTTTGTTAGCCAGAGTCCCTTTGTGTTGGCCTGTACTTCAGAGAAGTAGATGCCAAACAAGAGCGGTCCCAGGACTGAACCCTGAGGTACTCCACTTGTCACTTGTCTGGAGGTGGATTTGGAGTCGGCTACTTTTACAGTCTGGGTTCTGTCAGTAAGCCAGTTGGCAACCCATTGAGTGATGTAGGGATTTATGCCCAGCTTAGTAAGTTTCTCTATGATTCCAGAGTGGGGGATGGTGTTGAAGGCCTTGGTGAGGTCCAGATAGGCTGTGTGGACCGCCTTACCCTCGTCCACAGTTCTGGAGACTGATTCAAAGAAGTCAGTCAGGTTCAGGAGACAAGATCGGCCCTTCACAAACCCAAACTGGGTGGGGTCCAGTGTTTGAAGGTTGCCAATGTCTTTGTTTATAAGTTCCATGATAATGCATTCCATGCCCTTGCAGATCAGGCTCATCAGACTGATGGGACAGTAGTTCCCAGGATCCAAGGTGGATTCCCCCCTTGTGGAGTGGGATAACTGTAGCTGTGCGCCACTCAGTGGGCATGAAGCCTGACGTGAGGCTATGATTAAGCATGACACTTACGTGAGGTGCCAGCTCATTTTGTAGTTCATGTAGTACACAACCCAGGATGTCATCTGGTCCCAAGGATGCTGTATTCTTAGCTTTAGAGAGTGTGGTTTCTACCTGTGTGGCCATGATTACTGGAATTTGGCAATCTTTTAATACTGAGATGGGCCCTTTAGGGGGTGAGAGGGGGGTGAAGTTGGCACTAAATCGATCTGCCAGGATATTGGCAATATCCTTAGGATCAGTATATTTAATTGCCATTCTGTTGTAGCTCAGAGCAGATCTGAGCATTGCCATTTAGATTATTGGCATAACTATAGAATGCCTTGTGGTTGTCTTTGGAATCTTTGGCAATTTTATTTTTGTAACTAGCTTTGGAGGATTTTATGAGGGATCCCAGCTTCTTACTGAGGCTGGTAAGGGAGTTTTTTGCATCCTGGGATTTTCCTCTTTTCTGCAACAGTTTCTTTCTTCTGTTGTATAATTTGTGTATGGCAGGGGCCCACAAGATTGGTTTCCTTTTTTTGGAGGAGAGCATCTTGGTTTTATTTGGGATGGCACAATTCATGCACAAGTGGATGTGCTTGTACAGTGCCTTAGTGTAGGATTCAGCAGTCGAACTTTCAGATCCCGTCTGCATGGGTGTCATAAAGTTTGCCACTTCTGACTTGAGTAGCATGAAGTTGGCTTTGGAGAATTTTTTACAGAGGTTTCCTTACTGGGGAGGTGGGGGTAGAATGTGGATGTCAAGGGTAATTTGCTTATGGTCATACCTGGCCAATGAGGGGGTGAACACTGGTGTGGAGCATATATCTCCCATGGTGGTAATGACCAGGTCTAGGATATTGGAGCCCCTGGTGGGACAATGGATTAGTTGATCCAGGGCATTGGAATTTATGAATTCCAAGAACCTTTGGGAAAAGGTGTTGGTACCCGAATAGTTTTCCCAGTTAATGGCAGGGTAGTTGAAATCACCCAGTATTACGGTGTTTTGTTGTATCTTAATATTTTCCAGTATGTTTAGAAAGGTGTAGTGAGAATCTTGGGGCATGGTATGGGATCTGTAGCAAGCTGCAATTTGGATTGCAGTCTTACCTAGTGTTAGTTGCACCTGGAGAATTTCAGATGTATTGTGCTGGGCAACTAGCCTGTAGGTGTGATTATCCTTGGTGAATATGGACACTCCTCCACCTTTAGTGTTTCGGTCCTGGTTTGGTGGCCGAAAAGTGTGCTAAGAGTTGTAGCCTGGTATTGCACGAGTTCTCTCTGGAGCCTTAAACCAGGTCTCAGTTACTGCACAGATATCGATGTCCTCCATTTTTAGGAGTGCCTCGAGAGAGTGCATTTTGAGGTTTAGACTTCTAGCATTGAGTAGCATTACCTTCATATTTTGCATGCTTGTATCTGTTACAGTGGTGGTTTTGTCCTTTGAACCTTGCCTAAAAAAGGCATTATAGGGGTGGCAAGAGCCTTAGCCAGTAACCTGAATCCCAGGGGTGACAGGTGCAGACCATCTCTGGCAAAGCATCATGGTTTGTCAATCATGTCTTCCCAGGAAGACAGATACTGGATCCCCTTTGAATGACACCATAAGCTTAGCCAATTGTTAAAGTCAATCATTTTGTCCTTATACTGTGGTATAATTCTGGGTGAAGACAGGATGCTACTCAGGGCTAGGGTCATACCTGCCTGGGCCACATGATCCGAGAGCTCGTCCATGTCTCTTTTCATGTAGTCCAGGGAGGTACATCTCAAGTCATTCACTCCAACATGGACAATGACAGAGTCGTATTTGTCTTTATACTGTGGTATCATTCTGGGTGAAGGCAGGACCTCTGCTACTGTTTGGTCTTTATTCCTGTGGCTAGTTCTCATTCTCCCTGCAATCTGTCCTGTTCCAAGCTCTCTCCCCTGTGTCTGCTCTCTATTTCTCCTCTTCCAGATACCCCGTCTCATCTTACATTTCACCTGTAAGCTCTCCTAATAGTTTTTCATGGGTTCTGCAGCTCCTGCTGGTGGGCCCCACTCCATTCGCTCTGCTCACTTCACTCCCCTACCCCCATTCCCACCCACCCCATTACAATTACATTTATAGTTACCTGTCCCTCCCCTTTCTGTCTTCAACATCCATCCACACTCCACTTCCTGTCTGCCTCTACTCCCTCCCCTTCTGACATTATCTAACCACTAACACCTCTCCTTCCTACTCAAACTTCATACCTCTTACACTATCACTACTTATTCTACTTCCTCTACACCCAAACCTATTTGTAAATTATAACTCACTCTTTTAATCATAACCTAATTTACCATGCTCCTTCTATTCCTCTCTTTACCAATCCTAACACTACTCACAAACCTTACCTGCTATCATGTACACCTTTCCCACCCTTAACTAATCTCTCCTACCACATCTAGCATCAAATCTTTCTCTCCCTCCTACCCCATCTTAATCTCCCCATCATGTTCAACCTCACCTTTCACTGTTATCACAAACTCATTATAGTTAACATCTACCCCCCTCCTATATACCCAAGTCAAAACTCCACCACTAGTTTTTCCTCAGTAACACACTCTAACACAGTCCCCAGCAACTTACTTCTTGCTGGTGACATTCATCCTAATCCTGGCCCACCCTGCCACACCCTAAACCCTACAGCCAAAAACAGCCTTTCCTCTCCTACATCATCCCACTACCCACTCCCTGCTCAACCTCCCTTAAAACAAACCTCACAGAACAAACAACTTTCTATCTATGCACTGAATATATGAAGCCTCACAAACAAAATCACTGAACTACATGCTTGGGTAGCTCAAAACACCCCACATATCATTGCCCTATCAGAAACCTGGCTAAAACCACACATAACTAACAAAGAACTATTGCCACCTGGTTACATCTATCGCTCTGATAGACTCAACAAAAAGGGCGGTGGTGTTACCATTCTCCACTCAAACAGCCAAAACCTCTCAACCATCAGCACACCTACTCCTGATTTCCACCCAGTCAAACTCATTATCCTTAACTGCCATCTAAACCCCCATAAGATATTTGTCATTGTCTCCATTTATATTCCTCCTGGAAATAACATTCCCATCCTAGAATCCATCCTCTCTTGGTTCTCTCTCAACTTACCCTATGAAACTATCATTTTAGGTGACATTAACATAGACTGGTCCAAACTTTCCACTAACTCCCCACTGACCTCCATCAACCTCTATGGATTCCACCAGCTGATATCATCCCCTACTTACCTACACAACACCTCTTCCTTTTCCCCCATTGACTGGATACTCACTAACTCTCCCAACCTTTACCATAACCCAACTACCTTACCAGACTCTTTGAGTGACCGCCTTCCTACTAGCATACTTCGCCACTCTCCACAAGCAAACAAACCCCACTCCTATAGAGGCTGTCATAGCTTACATAACCTTAAACCATCTGAATTCAACTCTATCCTCTCTAATATCAACTGGTCCATCCTTAAACACATGCCTCTAAATGATAGTGTTCACAAATTTAATAGCACATTCCTAGATATTCTCAACTCCCTAGCCCCTACAAGACACATTAGAATTAAGGCTAATTTTGCCCACTGGCTCTCTAAGGAAACTAAATCACTCATGCAAAACTGTGACAAAACCTGGAAAACCTGGACAAAGACTAAACAAACCTCCCTTCTTCTTAAATACAAACAACTTTGAAATTTTGTCAAAAGACATGTCTGTAAAGACAAAAAGGCTTATTATAACTCTCCACAGAATAACTGTAAAACACATCCGCAGAAATTCTGGTCCACCTTAAAGACAAGCTGTCTTTTTGTTTTTTGCTAGCCAATCCTCAATCCAGGTTGCCCTTCAAACCTCTCTTCTTACCCAAACAATAGCCCACTAGAAACTGCTACCTTCTCAATAGACACTTCATCGAAACTGTCCAGATACTTACTCCCACAAGCCACTACATGAATACTACCTATGTCCCTCCCAAGCCTCTAAACAGTAATCTCTTCTCCTTAAAACCAGTCCCAACCTCATATATAAAGTCACTCCTTCTAAAACTAAAACCTTGCTCTCCCTCCTCTGACAACCTACCACCCACTTTCCTCAAACTAGCTGCTGAATCCATTGCTTATCCAGTATCTATCTTGATAAATAGATCTATCCAAGAATCCACAGTGCCAGATATTTGGAAATTCTTCTTTACCACCCCATTGCATAAAGAGGGAAACTCTACAGAACCTTCAAACTATTGCCCAATTGCCATCCTCTCTCCAAATGTATGGAAAAATGTGTACACTCTCAACTCCTTCACTATCTCCTCCAACAGAATCTCCTCACACCCTCCCAACATGGATTCCGCCCTAACCACAGCACCTCTACAGCTCTCCTGTCATTTACACACACAATTGCCGAAGCTCGAGACAAAAACCTCCTAGTATCCAGCCTCTTTCTCGATCTCTCAAAAGCTTTTGACAGTGTCTCTTATCCTTTACTTCTGACTAAACTATCTAACCTCTGTCTGGCTCCCTCCACCCTTACCTTCTTCTCTAGTTATTTGTCTGACAGACAGCAATCTGTTCGCTGGCTCTCTGCCTGCTCACCCTACCTCCCTGTAACTACTGGGGTGCCTCAAGCTCCATCCTGGGTCCCCTCTTCTTCAACATCTTTACAAATGAACTATATACCTCCTGCAAATAATCAGTACTAGTCCAATATGCTGACGATTCAACACTCATCTGTTCTTCCAATAACATCTCTGACCTCCACACACTCACCCAGGACACCTTTCTATCAGTGGAAAAATGGCTAGCTGAAAATCTACTTATCCTAAACCCTAAGAAAACCAAACTTTTGTTATTCTTCCCCCGGACACTCTCTCACCTAAAATCTAACTTTCTTATCTCATCCTCCAATAACACCAAAATACAACCTGACTTCCACACAAAACTTCTAGGAGCCATCATTGACGACAAACTTGAATTTAACCTACACATTCTACAAAGTATAAAGAAAACTCACCAAAAGCTTGGTATGCTCTACTGACACCATAGATTCCTGACCAATGATGCCAGACTGTCCCTATCACAGGCTCTTCTTCTTCCCTCCCTTCTCTATGCCACCCCTATTCTAACTAATATTCAAACAACTAACCTGGCCAAACTCCAACAAACATACCACAAAATAGCAAGGTTCATCACAAACTCCCCCCACAACTCTCACCACTGCCTCTCTCTGAACTCCTTACAATGGCTAGAACTCCCACAACAACTTCTATCTCAGTTTCAAATGATCCACTCCATACTGTATAAACTATTAACCTGCCCAGCCCTGTCCTCCTTAGTGTCCACCTATATACCAACCCGCACACTTCATACCTCTAACCAACAACTCATCAACATCTACCAACCAAAAAAATCTATTGGTAGATTACTTTATAAATCCTCCCAATCCCAGGCATGGAATAACCTTCCATCCCATTTACGCTCCATAACACACCCTTTACAATTTAAGAAAGAACTCAAACTACACTTTATGAGGACAAAAAGCTGTACTTGCCATGACCCTACATAACCTCATTACACTCTGTTGTATACACTCCAGTAAAATATATTTATATTTTTGCTTTTGAAATGCCTGAATTTTAATGAGAAGATATAATATTTTTTTTTATCATCTGAATCACTTTGTTTTTTTAAATTGATCACTGTACTTTTTGGCTTGTTAAACTATCATGTATACTTTATTGCATGTAATTGGAGCTTTTCTCCTCGGGTCTCCACTGAAAATTGGCTCCTGGCCCAGATGGACCAACCCAGTTAACAAATGTCAATAAATAAATAAACAAAATAATAAATTTGTACTTGTTGAGTGACGAGTGCATGCTTTATGTGGCGGATCCTGGCACCTGACAGGCAGCTGACTGTAATTTTCTCCTTGTTCAGCCTGGTGAGTAGGACATCAGTGTGCCTGACTATAGAGTCACCTATGACTAAAGTGTTGGGTACATTGTCTTGCCTTAGGGGCTGTTGTTGGTTGGCACACTGGTGTTGTGAGTTATGTGTCACTTTGGTTGTGACTTGTGTTTGCGTTTCAGCTTCGGAGGTCCTTGTTGCTTGGGCAGGTTAATGTTAAGGGCCTCTGCATATGTGGGTTTAGTGTTGCTATGTGTGGGTGTGGATGGTGTGGGTTTTGAAGGGCTACGTGTTGCTTGTGGTGTAGTGCAGGTGTTAACCTTCTCCTCTTGACTGTCCAGCACAATCTTGGCTGGAGAGAGCTTTGCTTCCAGTTTGACTATGTAAATGCATCTCTCGCAGGTTGTAGTGTTGGGTGGTAGGAGGAGAGGGTTGTTTGTGTACATGAGGCGGTTGCTGCATTGCCCCAGTATGCCCAGATTCACCAGGTGGACAGGAGAAATCACTGGAAGCTGACCCTTGGACATGCCTGTTTAGGTGCTTTTTTTTTTATAAAGTACAAAAGCTGTTTTCCCTTACCTTTGCAAGGTACTTTGCAATTATAGGCTTAGTGCCTATGATTAATTTCTCCTTATTGACAAGGAGAGTTGAGTGCTTGTATTAGTTTAAGGCTTCCTAGTGCTTTTCAGCAGGTTCTAGAGCAAGTGCTAGTCACAGGAGTTCAGATTTTACTGCTACTACTGAGACACCAGCTAGTTCTAAGGGAAAATTTGAAGAGCACACTTTCTGACACCTGGAATAGTTTAACCATAGCCCCGCGGTGCTGCACGATGCAGAAAATGCACAGACACACGCGTTTTTAAGCCAGAAAGTTGAAAGGGATAGAAATCATCCCAAAAAGGCTAATAAAATTACAATTTCAGAGCTGGAAACCACTCCTCTAGTGTTAGATAGGCAGTACGATGCTCACCACTCCCACTGGTAAGCAATAGGACTTCCCTCTACCACAGCAAGGTCTGGATAGCTCTGAAGACAGAAAATAAAGTCCTGAGACAAGCAAAGCCTGGGATCTGGACTATTCTAGTTAGGAAAGGCAGGAAACGAGCAAACAAGATAGTATTTTTTTTTGTTTTGTTTTTTTTTTTTTTTGTTAAAACAGGCTAAACAATGCAATAACACAGTAAATAAACACAGAAAAGCATGACTTTTTACTTTTTCCATTTTAAGTTTTTATGGACAGAATCAGGCGAACAAAGCCAAAAGCACCACTAGGTGTGGACATGCATGTTTCAGCCTTCTTATGACCTCACACACACATACGCGCGCGTGCGCACACACGCACATATAAAACTAAGGAGAAAATATGAATGAATATGGCACATAAGCCATACATGAAACTTAAAGAAGGGTACAAAGAGAAAAAGATTAAAGCAGCTTTGTAGGAGCATAGGAGCACAGGGTGAACTCTATGTTTACAACTTATTGTGAGGATATCTGCATGTCTACCAAGTACGCAACAATGACCAGAAGGTTTAGGATCTTTGCATGGAAGTATTTGCATAGGTATTTTTATACCGGAACTGGACTTGCAGAGAATTTTTCCTTAGGAAGATAGTAAATGTTTGTGGTATGATGGAAAAGAGAAAGGTTACTGGGAATGTTTAATGAGTTGGCACATTTTAAAAATTCCCTACAGAGTACTCTGTTAGAAATTTTAGAGATGCAAACAGATGGAGCTAAGGAAATAATACTTTTGAGCTGGGCCACAGAAGCTAAACTTCCTAGACATCATAAGCTCTTACTACTTTTAATGCTATTTGCTGCCAAAAAAAACAATTACTAGAAAATGGAAATCCAAATCTAAACCAACTGTAACTGAAGTACTGAATATTGTAAAGGAGATAAAATAAATTGAGCTGAGTCTTTTGAAAAGGGAAGGAGCAAATTACATAAAAATAAATAGAATTTGTGGGAACAGTACATGCAGAATAATGTTTATGAGTAGGAGTGTGGTTTAGGGGAAGGTAAGAATTGGGCAGTTTATGTAATGCTGGAATGAAAAATTGTTAAAAAGAAAGAAAACATATATGTAATGTATAATACATTAATATGACAGATGATAAAATGTTTTGTTTTCTTTTCTATTAACGTATGTGTATGTCTTGTGATAATTTAATAAAGGCATTACAGTGACAATCAGGCATGAGTGTTAAAGAAGATAGGAGTTGCACTGAATAGGCAGAGATGGTGACAAGTGACATGACACCACAACCCTATGTAGAAAATGGGGAAAAGTGGGTTGATGATGATCATGATGATGATGATGATTTAAAAATAAAAGCATTTACAAAACTTTTGTGATCAAGAAGCTTGTTTACCAACTTCCAAGATGGCTGCATATTGAATAACAGCTTAATTTCAGCTCTCCCAGTGTGAAAATAGAAACTCAGACAAGAGAGCCAGTAAAGTTATATTTTTGGGTAGATTTCAGTAACTAGCTAGTAGGTGCACTGCCTGGATGTCAGCAAAAAAGAAATTCAGAGAACATAAAAGAAAATCAATCACAAAAGATGAGGAAAAAGCATTGACTGGGAAGAATTCTGCAGTTGTTCAGCAAACTGCAGTGCAAGCTCCAGCTGTGGTGCAAGTCATGACTTCCAGTAACCTAGAGGAAAAAGTAAGTCAGATGTACTCAGAGCTAATTAAAATAACCGAAACACCAAAGGAGTATATCAACTCAAATAAGAAAGCTGGAAAAAATGGAGAAAGCTTTAACAAGATAAAACTGCAAAAATTAAAGGTGAAAATGAAAAAAAGGATGGCTGAATATGAGACTGCTCAAGAAGAGATGTTTTAAAAAAATAGAATTAGAGGACAGAGCATGTAGGGAAAACATGAGATTTTCTGCTGTACCAGAGAAGCTGCTAGAAAAGCACAAATAAGCAACCGGACTGGTATTTCATAGCAGGAGTTGTTAATTGAAAAGGCACATCTTATGTATGCTTCAAACCTGGCCATGAGAAAGCAACCTAGACTTTTAATAGTAAAGATGCAATCCTACCAGCAAAAGGAGTTGATTCTGTCAAAACTGTGGTAGAAGGACAAAGTACTAAAAGTGTGAGACAGTAGAGTGTTTGTGGAAAAGGATTACTCACTGTACACCAGGCAGAAGAGAGGAGTAAATTTATTCCACTAATGAGGGAATGTCTAGAAGCCAGGATAAGATTCAAGCTGCTGTACCCAAGCTATTTTTATAATATTCTTTCTTGGTGGGACAAAGACATTTTTGATGCAGAGAGTGCTAAGTAGGAAATATAAAAGCTTGTCCAACAGAAAGTGAGTTATGAAACAGAAGGGGATTCCGCTTCTTGTTCCTCTGGTAATAAAGATCACAGAGAGACTGTGCTAGTGAAACCTCTTCCAATGTTTCAACCGAAAATGCTCGACAGACAGAAAAAAGAAAAAGAGTTGAATAGAATAACCAGGAGTGCACTGGAAATGAAGCAGAGACTGGATTTGGGAGATGGAGATCAACAGTAATAAAACTAGCAACTCAGAAATTGATAAATAAATGTGGGATTACAAAGCATGAATTATATTTGATAAATATAACAAAACAAGAAAACCTGGAAATATTGGACTTTTTTGATTTGTTAATCTTGTAGAGGACTCTAAAACATAAGCATATGCCTTACTTCATGCCATTAATGTTTGTAAGAACATTTGGTGGGGGGAAGAGGAAGGAAAGACTTAACTGTAAGTAAAACAAAATTTTGTTCTTAATAGTAGTATTTTTATAATGCATGATATAATCTGCATACTATAAAGTAAAATTCTCTGAGTTATTTTCCGAGTGTAATGGGGCTACTAAACTAAACAGGTGCCCCCATTTTTTTCTTCTTTGCTCTTTCACCTTGTTCAATTTTAAGAAATGTAGGTACTACAATGTAAAACAAGAAGAAAAGTCTGGTCAAAATAGCAGGATACAAAAACACTGATGTGCTCTCTTCACTCTTGTATAAGGGAATAGCTGGATTGAGCCCCTCCCGCATTTTTAAACAACTTTATGGAATTAGCACTTGTATCATTGGCAAATTTACATTTATACAAAAGTAATCAAATTGTACTAAATTAAAATTAGCAAACATTATACTTCACATATGTTGCTATATATCTTATAACCTAAGCAACATTACATAAATTATTCAATTCCTACCCATTTTTAAACAAGAAACATCTTTATTAAACCATCACATACAACATAAGTAATCGTACATTTATATGAATGAAAATGAACCACACTGACACAATCCTAGTTGCAAGCATTTTACAAAACAAACCATACAGACACACTCCCAGTTGCAAACATTATACATCACTTATAATCTACCCAATCATTTTAAGTCAAACATCACATTGGTCATTTACGTCCTCCCTTCTTTTAAACCTCATTCCTCCCCATGTATGCATTGTTCCTACGATTCCCATTTTTCCAATGTAGTTTGCTCCTACCCTTTATTAAATATCTCAGTTCCAGTTGTTTTATCTCTGTTACTATATTCACTGCTTCTAATATAGTTGGTTTAGATTTTGATTTCCATCTTCTAGTAATTGCTTTTTGGCAGCCATCATAATTAGACACAGCAAGGCCTTACCATGTCTAGGCAATTCTGATATTGTATCATAGCTCAGAAAAATCATCTGCTGGATTAAGGCCCTTGGCTTGATCTAGAAACAGGTTTTATGAGAAAGCAAATAAATAAAAAAGAACATTGTCTAGCAAATAAATGAGTGCTTGTAGAAGCAACTCTTTCTGTGTGGAGATAATCTGTTAAAGAACAATAAAAACAGAATACTTACTTTTTTAATGGCTTTCTTTCAATGAATAGGAGATAATGTTTTTTGAAAGCATTCATGTGTTTCCCCAGTCTTGGAGAGTAATAAAGATAAGACAAAACCAAACAGCACTTAGTAGAAGTACAAGCTGTATCATGCATCTTACTTAGCATGCATAACCTTCCCAAGTCTAAGGGTGTGGATAACCCAAGTCTGTGAGTGTGGCTGTCAGTCTGGAACAATTGCTCCTACTGGGAGGGTAAAACTTCAGTATTTTAAATGTATACATTTTTGTGTCTTGGTATTAAGTTAATAGGTTTTAAGGGTGTATTTGTTTTTTTTTTTTTTTGAGGGTTTTCAGTAAAACAAAAAATAATTTGTAAGATGTGACATAGGCTGAAATGGATATGACAAGAATCACTTGTATAAAAGATCAACCTGCCAAACATTAGTGTATGCATGTAATACAAAAGCTGGAACACTTTACAAAAAAGTAATTACACATAAAAGGTGGGAATAATAATTTTTTAATACAATGATGCTTTATTATCTTTAAATGTAAATGGTCACACAGATATGTACAAAAAAGAAAGAGTAGTGAACTATATTAAAAAATCTAGAGTGCAAATAGCTAAGCTACAGGAGGCACATTTGGAAAGAACTTAATATGTGAATTTGATAAAGAAAGGTTTTTAGGATAGTTATTCAGCAGAATACTTGGGACAAAGGAAAACAGGAGAACTTATATTAATTGCAAGAGGAACTCCAATAGTAACAGAACAGGATAAAAAGATAATAATGGTAGATTTGTAGTACTAAGGGACTACTGGCAAGGAAGGAGGATTACACAGACATGTATTTATAGGGTCTATATCACATTATCGAAATTCCAAAATATCGAACACCATAAGCTTGACCTTGGAATCTCAAAATGTGATATACTCGAACGCTCAGAACAGAAAATGTTTTCCAAGGGAAAAAATTTGATGTTCCGAGAAAACACACACACAGCACAAGCACACCAAAATATATAATCCACACATACTTTACAAAACCCTACACTAAACGTACATACACTACAAGCTATGCACTTACCTTAACCCAACCCTAACCCTAAGGTCCCTAACTAATGCGCACTCACCTTACCCGCTCCCTAACCCTAAGGTCCCTAACTAACGCACACTCACCTTGCCTGCTCCCTAACCATAAGGTCCCTAACTATCACACACTCACCTTACCCACTCCCTAACCCTAAGGTCCCTAACTATCACACACTCACCTTACCTGCTCCCTAACCCTAAGGTCCCTAACTATCTCACACTCACCTTACCCGCTCCTTAACCGTAAGGTCCCTAACTATCGCACACTCACCTTACCTGCTCCCTAACCCTAAGGTCCCTAACTATCACACACTCACCTTACCTCGGTCTGTTCGCACACTTACCTTCACCCGGTCCGTCACCTTCGCACCACAGTCGAGGAAATGGCGAAGCCGCAAAAATGGCCCACAGAATACTTTCACTAGGAAAATATTCGGTGTTCTGCAGCTTTCCTATTTCAAGCATTTGCTGAATAAGGGTCGATATTAGAACATTCGCTGTTTTAGCACTTCGATGTTCTAATATAGACCCTATTTATATTCCATCTAAAAGTGCTATATTGGAGCTTAATAAAATTCTGGAAGGATTAATCAGCTTTCAGCAAGGAATATAACTTATAGGTGTAGACTGAAATTTGATTTGTAGCAGTGAAGATGTATCTGGGGGGACCACAAGGGAAAATATACAAAAGATGGTAGATTTTTGAAGAAATTTATGAAAATATTAGACATGGAAGATATGAATTGAGAAGTAGGAGTTTGGCTTGAATTTTCATATTATTCCCCAAGATATAAAAACTGGTCTAGACTAGGCAGAACATATATTTCACAGGAACATGTGAATTTAGTTGAAAGTTTTGATATGCATCCAATAACTATTTCGGATCACACTCCAATAATAACTGAAATAAAAATGCAGGGTAGTGAAATAAAAAAGAGATACTGGCACTTTCCAATTTAATTGTTTAAAAGAGAGGAATTTAAGGAATGGATAGTGGAAATAATATTCGGGAGTTATTAGAGAAGATATAAATGTCTTCTGAAAATATAGCTAAGAAGTGGGATGAAATTAAAGTGGGGTTTAAAAACTGGAAGGAAATGAAAGAAAGATATGGCTAAGAAGTAACAATAATTATTCAGAGGGAGTGACAAAGGTTAAAGTATTGCAGAACAGGTGGAATCTCACAGTACAAAAAGAGGAGCAATTGCAGAATGCTAAACAGAAAATAAGGGATTACCTCAATAATATGCAAGAGTTTAGAATGACTGCTGTTTTTTGATAATAACTCCAGAGCACAAAAGCTTTTAGTACAGTGACTCAGGCAACTGAAAGGGTTGTCGCCAAGCTCAGGCAGCCTATAACAAGGAAAATAAGAGATCCTGTAGAGGTACTAGAAATATTTCGAAAATGTTATATAAAAGTCTATATAAAGCAGAGAAATATGGAAATCAAGAAAAGGTACAAATGGAAATGTTTATGGAAGAATTAAATATACCAAGACTAGAGGCAGATGAGGCTCAATTACTAACATGGTAGGAGAAATTGAGATAAAAATGGTGATGTATAACCAACTCACAGGAAGGTCTGAGGAATAGATAGTATTCCTATGGAAATTTAGAGGCTAGGAGGGAAAAAATGATAAAGATCTGAAAAATTTTATTTAACAGTATTTTAAGAGGAGGAAAAGCACCAATATCCTGGAAGAAAGTGGTGGTGGCTGTAATATCTAAAGAGGGTAAAGACCCATTAGATCCAGTTTCATACCAGCCCATTTCAATCCTAAACCACGATGATAAAGTTTTTATGTCTACAGTGGCTAAAAGAATGGCAAATGGGATGCCAAAACTGATAGATATGGATAAATATGCTTTTGTGAAGGGGAGGCAAACATTTGACAGCATTAACAGAACATTGATGATCCAGAGGGAGACAGAATGTAAAAAAATACCACTGTTGTTGGTAGGTCTTGATGCAGAGAAAGCATTTGACAGACTAAGCTGGGACTTTATGAGCAGGGCAATGGAAGCATTTGCATTCTCTGATAAAATCATAAGGTTGATTATGAGGATATATGCGGGATCAGATGTGAAAATTAAAGTGGATGGGTTTTTCCCTGATAATTTCTGTTTGAACAGAAAAAACAGGCAGGTGTGTCCTCCTGCCCCTTTTTTATTTACATTATATTTAGAACCACTGTCAAACAAAATAAGGGACTCAGAAATGGTTTACCTTCATATAGTCGATCACACATGATCGACCGGCCACTTAAGCGAACCGTTTCCGCGAAACCGCGAAACATTCCAAATATCAAAATAATGTCGAATTCAACATTTCTGGCTGTGCCACACCTCCACACCAGTGCTACCATGGGTCAAAAAGGGGGCGAGGTTTTGCTGTTCGGTTATGTGGAATTCGACTTCGGAGACATTCGCACTTCGGGTTTCATGGAAGCAGTTTTGCCCATAGTAGGATCGGGGTCTATATTATATCCTTGAACATTTAAAAAAGCGAATGCTGATTGATCTAACTTATTTTCACGAAACTGCAAAATATCGAAGCAGCAGAAACTCGAATTTTTTCCTAGGGAAAGAATTTGGTTGTCTGTTTCTGTTGCTTCGGTATTTTCAGTGTTATGGTGGAACGTTACCTGTCGGATTCAGGTAAGTGTGCGATTGTGTGGATGTGAGTGTTAGGGTGATTTAGGTGAGTTAGGGTTAGGGAGCGGGTGAGGTGAGCGTGCGATAGTGACGGACCTTAGGGTTAGGGTTTGCGTTAAGGTAAGTGGGTAGTTAGTGGTGTGTGCATAGTTTAGTGTAGGTATAGGTATCAGATTTTAGGTGTATGTGTGTGGATTTCTGTTTGTTTGGTGTGCTTGTGTTGTGTGTATGTGTTTTGAAAAAAATTGCTGATCTGACAGTTCGAGATTGTAAGCTTTCACTTAAATTAGGTCGATCAATCAGCGTTCGCTTTTTTAAGCGTTCAATGATATAATATAGACCCTAGGATCAATGATATGAAGGTAAACCCTCAGAAATTCAAGGCTAAAACCAGAAAAGGACATTTCAATGTTGTGGAACATTTTGAAACAGTTTCATATCTTTTTGGGATGCAAAATGAATGAAAGTAAAACAAAGGCAATAGTTGTAAATTATGTACCCACACATAAATTGGTTCAGCAATATCCATATTTATGGGGACATGATAAAATGAAGTACTTAGGAGTATTGATGAAAAAGGATTCTGGTGTGGCAGCTAAGGATATGTGGGAAGAGACTAAATAATAGATAATATAAAAACTAAAACATTGGAAGCTCTGTCTAATGGATATGGATAGAAAGATACAAGCAGTTAAAATGTTTTTAGTTCCTTTAGTTGTATACACAGGACAGGCATATTTTTATCAATCAGAGGAGAAGTTGTGGATGATAGCAATTAATAAAGAGCTGAAGAATTTTATCTGGAGAGGAAAATGGGAAAAGTCAAGTGGGATAAGCTGATTCTTCCAATACAACAACACAGTCTGGGATTACCTGATTTGAAGGGCTATTTCAGATCTACACAGTTAAGGCTCGTATACATAGCATAAGCAGAAATCTATAATTCTAAGTGGAATGGCGAAACAGGGGAGAAGCTCAAGAAACAATGAAAAACTGGGATTTTGGATGCAGATCCTTAAGGAGAATAGCAATAACCACACAGAATATTATATTCATAAACTAACAGAAAGTATTCTAAGAACTAAGCCAACACATAAATGGAGAAAGAAGATTCTGCCGATAGGGATGACTGCAATTAGGGATACAGACAATAGACAAGAAGGGGGTGGAATTTATTGGAGAAAACTGGCAAAAGAACAAGGGTATTGGGAGTTAATTAGAGAGGGAAAGGTAAAAGAATGGGAAGAGGCCAAGAATTTATCTGGACTACAGGCTAGAGATTGCTTTCCCTATTAAGGATTGATATCAGAGTATAGGCAAAGACAAAGAGGATCCTAAGTGAAAGATCAGCACTGGTAGAGTAGAATCTAGAACAGAAGCTGCTATTGAAAAGGAATAATTAGCACAGCATACAAAATATCACATGATAACTATAAGAATCAATCAGAGGTTAGAAATGATTGATAAGAGAGATTGGATAAGCAATTCACGAAGAAACAATGGGGGATATATGTATGTCTCCCAAATATGTAACAAAGTCTAGAAGATTTAGGATCTTTGCTTGGAAGTGTTTACATGGGTATTTTTATACCCCAAGTAGACTCCAAAGAACTTTTCCTCAGGTACACAGCAAATGGAGGTGTGATGGGGAAGACTGAGGTACCTGGGAACATATTTTCAGGGAGTGTAATTAGCTGGCTGGTTTTAAAGATTCCCTGTAGACTGTTCTGTCAGATATGTTGGGTAAGCAAATTGGAGTAACTAAAGAAATTAGTTTTTGAGCTATGATACAGAATCGGAAGTGCCTAGACATAGTAAGGCCTTGCTGAGTCTAATTAGGGTGGCTGCCAAAAAAGTAGCTAGTAGAAAATGGAAATCAAAGTCTAAACCAACTTTACTAGAAGTAGTGAATATAGTAACAGAGATAAAACAATTGGAATTGGGATCTTTAGAAAAGGGTAGTAGCAAATTATATAGGAAAAAATGGGAATTGTGGGAGCAATACATGCAGAGGAGGAACAAGGTTTAAAAGAAGGCAGGATTTGAATGAGCTATGTAATGTTTGACTGACAATGACTGGATTGATTATACGTGATTATAATGTTTGCAACTAAAATTATGTCAGTATGGTAGTGTTGTCGCCTCACAGTAAGACGTTGTCCTGTTCGATTCTCAGCTAGAGCGTCTTCTGTGTGGAGACATGCATGAATGGGCATACCTTCGTTGAAGGTTGTGTGTCAGGGCTGGCAACTCGGCATGTAAAAATCTTCTGCCAATCATTAGCAGACTGGAGTTCCACTGTGGCGACCCCTAACTGGGAAAAGCCAAAAGACTCAACATGGTTTGTTTTCATTTATATAAGTGAATGATTGCCTATGTCATAATTGATAATTTAATAATGATGTTTCCTGTTTAATTAAAAATGAAGCTTGATTGCCTTAACCTCATGTTGATATTTCTGCATTATATATATATATATATATATATATATATATATATATATATATATATATGTTTGTATACGTGATCGAGTTTTCTGTAACTCGAAATTCATACGATCGAGACCATATGATCAAGTTTCCTCAAAAGAAAACAACCCCCCCCCCACAAAAATCTACCTTTTATTACATTTTTGCAGGGGAGGGTCAAGCCCCCTGCACCCCCACACACCTTGAAAATTATATATACCAACTCTGAGATTGCACTACAGTGAGGAAAAGGGTAAATATCCAGATCCACACTGTACTGTGATCTCCAATCAAAAGCTTCGAGTCTTCAAAAACTCGATTATATGGTCTCCACTATGTAAATTTCAAGTTTCTGAAAACTCGATAAACTGATAGGGACCTATATATATATATATATATATATATATATATATATATATATATATATATATATATATACATACATACATATATATGTGTGTGTGTGTGTGTGTGTGTATATTATTTTGAAGGAAATTAATGGCTGACTTGTGAATGTAAAAGGAAGCTCATTTCATAATTGTGGAATAACTTTTATTATCTGATGTTGTCAATTTTCATTCATTCCTCAGCAATTGGTTCGGTTCCAACCAACCCTTAGATCTGACTTGGATGCTTTTTACAGCTCATAGATACTGGAAACTGTCCAGCTCCTTCCTTGCCATAATGCTCTCATCCCCTACCATATCTCAGATCTTATTTGCTACCTTCACTTATGAACATGGTCGCTGATAGCTCTCGAGCTTTAGTGCAGTATGGTGAGTGGTACAGCTTTTTCTCTTTTTCCAGTTATATTGTATTTTCCTCCCTTATCCTTTATTCGCTTATTGGTGTATTCCTTGTTTACCATAGTTGGTAGATTTTCCTGTCCTATACCGTTGTGGTATTTGTGATTACCATTGTTGGTAATTCCCTTTCTTCCTTTCTCTATTTTTTTCTTAGAAAAAAAAAAAAAAACTTTTCTATTTTTTATTATTGCAATTGCTAGTTCTTTTTCTTGCATAACAATGGATGAAATACGTTAGGGTTTTAAAAATGTAGAGATTGTGGGCATAACATACCATTATCTGATGCACATGATTCATGTGTGTATTCTTAGGCTCAGCTCATTTAAAATAATCATGTGATATATGTAAGGCCTTTAACCCACGGGACTTAGTGGATTGACGAAATAACTAATCTTAAAAGGTTTTTTACCTTGCTTTTTTGGACACTATCTGGAGCCCAAACCTCAAAAAAAATTTTGATAAGGAGTCCAGAAAGCATTCATTGGAACATTCTGGTTTATCCACTCCTAGCTAGGTCCCTTCTTTTGAACATTCTCCTAATGTGTCCAAGTGATCGGATCCAAGTTCCACGCATCCAAAGACTAAATCCTGAGATCCAACATATTCTTATAAGAGATCCGTGTCATCGGATCTGACAAACTCGGATCTAAAACCACTCCCTTGGACTGGTATGCATCCTGTCTGGACCCTGTTACTTCCCAGCTGCCATCTCCTTTTTAGAGGGATGCTGCCATTCTAGGTCCCCTTCAGTGGCTTCCACTTCTTATTCTTCCAGAAGCTTGACAAAAGCAGATGTGGATAGAATGATGAAGAAGTTTCTATTGGCACAGATTCAGATGGGAGTTCTCCCAGCTCCTACCCCTTCATGTCCTGAGACCTTTACCAGTGCCACTCCACCCATCTTGGCTCCTTCTCTGATCTGACCTTTGGGTTCAGAGCTCTTGGATCTGAGTCTTCTGGAACTGTCTGTATCGGATCCAACGATTATTGTCTTGGCTCTGATACATTCTCTGAGTGCACCAGCTCCGAGTGTGTCAGAGCCAGATGACTTTCAGAGCCATAGCATTGTTGTAGGATCTGAGGTGTTAGAGTTGACTCTGAAGTTGTCAGAGCCATCTCTGCCCCTCAGAGCCTCAGTATTGGACAGCTCGGCTCTGACCTCTGCTTTGGGTGGGCTGCCTTCTGGTCACAGGGAGCTGACAAACTGTCAAAGAAAAAGCAGGATCTAGGCAAAGGTCCTCTATAAGTAAAACAGCAATATTTTTCAAAAGACCAAAAAGGACCAACCACAGCTTAAACTAAAACAGCTTTAATAAAACAAAAAAAGGAGAGTAAGCCCTTTCACGACTTCCCAGTCACTTCTTCACTCAAATACAAAAAGAACAGCATCAACGCACTTAAAAAGACTGCCCAATCTTAAACAATTATCTAATTAGTCAGCTTAAAAGCATATCTCCAGAAACTACAAAGAAAAAGGTTACATTTCATATAGTCATCCTGTCAATAAATAATTAATATCATATAAGAAATACATTGAGTTAAAAAACTTTTTAAAAAACACTTTACTCAGTGGGGGAGTGTGTGTGTGCGTAGTACTGGGTTAATAGATACAGCATCATTAATGCCTGGTTTCTTGTCTGCATTAAAATGTACTATCCATCTAAGCTCAGCTAATTCTGTTCTATTCTTTGTGTCCCCCTTTCTCAAGCTCTCTTTAACTATTTCAAGTACTAAAAATCTAAAGGCATGATGCATACCAAATTCCTTAGTGTGCCTTGTTTGTGCATTACTTTATTTATTGTTCCTAATATCTCTAAGATGTTCCATGATACCCTCCCTTAAGGACTTCTTCATTTTTACCTTCTATATAGGAATTAGCTGAAATAATAAATAAATAATTTTAAATTTAAATTTCAGAAATAGTCTGGAACTTACTCAAGATTCTTTGTAGTTCTAAAGAAAACAATGGACTGGAGACCAATTTTGGATCTCAGCAATCTGAACAAGTCAGTACAATTTACAAAGTTCCAGATGGTCATGGTTCAGTCCCTCCAATTTCCTAAATCTCTTCAATTTTACTCAAACCATATCCTGCCTGACCCGGCTAGATAAACATTCTAAAAAGCAGTCCACACTAGATTGGATGCTAACAAACCAAATCTAGGTTATTTAGCAGGCTGCCTTCCAGACTCCCTCAGTGACTACTCACCTACTTTCCTGTACAGAAAACAAGCTCAGACACAAACCAACACAATATATAAATTTGTCAGGAACAAAAAAAAACTTTCCCCCCTCCACTTTCAACCACCTTCTTCAGCAAAGTAACTAGTCACCTCTTAGAAACCTCCCACTTGATCAGGCAGTCCTTTACTTCAACAATACATTTCTTAAAATACTCAACAATCTAGCACCCACAAGAAAAATAAAAGCAAAAACTAGACACACACCTTGGCTATCTAAAGATACCCTAGCACTGCTGAAACAAAGAGACAGGGCATGGTCCACTTACCACTCTACCAAAAATAAAATATACCACACAACATATCAGCAGCTACGTAACCAAACTAAGAGACAGATAAAAATAGACAAGCAAAACTATTTCCTTTCAGATCAGCAAACCCACCAATTAAACCCCAGAAAATGTTGGCAAAACATTAACAATCTTCTCAACCCAGGCTATACCCCCACCCCCCAACTCCAAGGTTTCAGACCCAATAGCTACATAATTTAATACCCACATCATTAACTCAATCACATCTCTTCTTGGTAATCCAACTAATCAACCTCTCACTGTTCCCCTTCCTTCTTTCAGCCCCCCCCCACTACCTTCTCTTTCACCCCAGTCCAAACAAACTACAGAAAATCTCTCCTTTCCAAACTCAAACCCTTCTGTCTAGCAGATGATTAATTACCTAATGAATTTCTTAAATTTGCTGCCCCCTCAATCACCTATCCCATATCAGTCCTAATCAACTGTTCTATCTCTGATCAATATGTACCCCATCTATGGAAAATATCCCACATCATTCACTTACACAAAGGTGGCCCCTGTAAGGATCTAACTAACTACTGTTTCATAGTCATACTCTCCCCTCTAGCCAAAATCTTAGAAAAATGCATTCACTCCCAATTCCTTGCCCACCTCCTTATTCGCAAACTCCTCTCCCCCACACAACACGGCTTTAGGCCAAAACATAGTAACATTACTTCCCTGCTGTCTTTCACAAACACCATTCAAGATCTTATAAACAGAGGTCAAATGGTCTCTTCCATATTCCTTGACATGTCAAAAGTCTTTGACACAGTCTCCCACCAAATCCTACTAGATAAACTATCATCCCATGGCCTCAACACAACAGCCTTGTCCTGGTTCTATAGTTATCTCTCTAACCATCAGCAAGCCACCAAATGGGAGAACACCCTGTCTCCCCTTCTAACCATCACTGTTGGTGTACCCCAAGGATCCATACTTGGCCCCCTTTGCTTTACAATTTTTACTAACAACCTCAGCTCTTCAACCCAACTAGCCTCCACAGTCCAGTATGCCGATGATTCTACATTAATCTGCACAGCCCCCACCTCCTAGGATCTACAAACATAAAATGCAAAAATCTTTTCAGGACATAGAAAACTATCTCACTAGCCATCATCTCATCCTTAACCCTAACAAAATCAAGTTGTCTTCAATTACAATAAACCCAAAACATGTCTGACTCCACTTTCTATCCTTTCTACAAATTGAACCAAAATAGATCCCACCAGCCAAGCCAACCTTCTAGGTGTCACAATCAATAATAACCTAAGGTTTAACACCCACATCTCCCTCACCATCAAAAAGTCCACTCCAAACTTGGCACCCTTTACAGAATTAAGCCTTAGCTCACAGACAATGCCAGACTAGCCACTGCCCGCACATATCTATTCTCCACCCTCCTCTACGGCTCCCTGGTATTTACAAACATTCATAAATCTGAACTAAATAATCTGGAATCATGCTACAACAAAATCGCCAAGTTTGCCACAGGCCACCCTTACCCACCACTGTTCTGCACTCTCCCAACTTAAATGGCTAGAACCACTAAACCTTCTAACATTTAACCAACTGTTCATAGCCCACAATATAACTCACAAACCTAACAACTGCCCAGCATTCTCCAATCTAGTCCAACTCAACAGCAATCCTAGACCACCCTCTTTTCCAATAAAAATGCCAAACTGTGGAACACTCTTCCTCAACCTATGGCTAAAAAACCCCAGCATTCATGAGTTTAAAAACCTCCTTAAGGAACATCTAGCAAAACACTGGCTCTGCTCCTGCCATACTCCTGGTTAAGCTACCTACGATTCCCTTACATTATCTAAACTAGCTCATTCTCACAGCTACAACTATTAACTGCTAAAGGCTATCTTGTTATACAGTTGGTTTCAGTTATCAATGTATGCATACATACTGCTTTGTCTTTAACTGTTATGTAGACTGCATTTCTCTATCTTGCAATTACTGTATTACATTGTTCTCACTATTAACTCATGCAGCCAGTTTTTATCACTGTGCCATTTTTTCTTTTGTTAAATTTATTTGCTAATTATTGTTATATGATTAATTCCTTTACTGCTTTGCTTTGTACATTGTTGATTAATATGTGTTCAATATGATTGTTTAATACTGTCTATTTTATGTCTGGAGATTTTCTCCTCAGGCCTCTGCTGAAAATGGGCCTCATGCCCAGTCGGACATTACCCGGTAAACAAACAAACAAACTAACAAAATAAATAAATAAACAAACAAGCAAAATAAATAAATAAATAAATGTTGCCCTTCCTGCACAAGGACAATTGGATGTGCTCAGCAGATTGTCAGGATGCGTAGTATCGTATAAAAATGAACAGACAATCCAGGAGATACCTACGCTTCCAACTGGGAGCCAGTAATTATCAATTCAGAGCCCTGCCCTCTGGCCTCACCATAGCTCCTAGGGTGTTCATCAAATGCATGCAGTAGTAGCAGCTCAATTGAGTTTGCAGGGATTCCGGGTGTCTCCATACTTAGATGACTGGCTCATAACTGCTCCGACCAGGCATCCTCTGATAAAGGCATGAGAGTATGTCCTCTAGCTTTGCTTTCATTTAGGAATTACTATAAATCACAGCAAATCTCAGCTAGAACCTTCTCAGACATTAGAGTTCATAAGGGCCTTGTTCAATATGGTATCAGTGACAGCATCCCTTCCCTTATCAAGGGTGCAAACAATTCAATTTCAAGTCAAAAAGATAAATCAAAATTCTTCTCTATCAACTTGATTGATTCTATAAGCCTTGGGGTCAATGTCCACTGCATTAGTTCTGGTTTAATTAGCAAGATACCATGTGAGAGTTCTTAAATAGACCCTAGCAGCTCTAGTCCATGCTGTACCGACCTATGTCCATCCAGATCAGAATAACTCAAGCATGCAAAAGTACCTGGGAGTGGTGGATTCGCTCACATCAGATATTACAGGGATGTTCCTTCATTCTTTTTCCCTAGTCCAAACACATAGTGACCATGGATGCTTCCCAAATTGGGTGGGGGGCACTTCTTGGGAAAGACAGTCCAAGGCACATGGTCCCCCGAAGAGGCCAACACACATATCAATGTCCTGGAAATGACACCAGTACCCCTAGCATTGCAGGTGTTTCAAGACTCTCTCCCTTCAGGGACTATTATGATACAGATGGACATTATGTCAGTAGTATGGTACATCAACTAACAAGGAGGAACCAGATTTTACCGCTTGTGTCGAGAAGCTCTCAGACTGTGGTAATGGGAGATCTCATCCAATTGATTTCTGATACCAATGCACATTCCGTGGAAATCCAGTGTGTTAAAAAAGTTGAGCAGGTCCATTTTATTGCCTCATGAGCGGTTTCTCAACATGAAAGTTGCAGAAAAGATATTCCACCAGCGGGGGGTCAACCTTGCTGCAACCTCTTTGCATCTCCCCATAACAAGTACAGCAGGTTCTTTGCCCTGATTCCCCCCACCAGGGGAATCACCAAGAGATGCTTTCCTCCACAACTGGCTCCCCAGTCTCCTCTATGCTTACCACCCAACCCCTCTAATCCCAAAGTATCTCCAGAAAGCATCTTGACTGAAGAGAAAAGTTATTCTCATTGCCTCTTATTGGGCTCATCAGATTTGGTTCTTCCTTCCTTTGGCCTCATCTAGTTCACCCTCCATGGATTCTGGACCCAATTCCAGTCCTCCTTTCTCACCCAACAGACATGATTCACCCAAACATTTTAGGCCTAAAGCTGACCTATGGTTTCTACACTTCCACTGATAGCTAGACAACTCAAGCTCTCCTCCAGTGTCTGTCACATTTTTTTTTATCTTCTCATAAAGCTTCCACTAGGAAGATTTACAGAATTAAATGGAAAAGATTTGTTTTTTTAGGCACAACAGAAAGACAATGACCCTTTCTCAGCACCAGTACATAAAGTTCTTGAGATTTTGGCTACAATTTTTAATAATGGGGCTAGCTCCTTAACTATTAAAGTACAACTATATGCCATTTCTAATTTTCATACAGGAGTTAACAATTCCACCTTAGCTTCTTCAAAGTTTTGTAAGGACTTTATAAGGGGTACCTTTCTCCTGAGACTCCCCTTTTAAAGATCCAACTCCACCATGGGACTTGAATTTAGTTTTACAAGCTTTGACTCAATCTACATTTGAACCATCAGCAAAGTATGAACTAAAATTTTTAACCTGGAAAACTATTTTTTGGTAGCTATAACTTCTGCTCGAAGAGTCTCTGAACTTCAAGCTTTGTCTTTTAAGCCTCCTTATTTAATTTTCCTTAGAGATAGGGTAGCATTATGAATCAACCCACCCTTTCTTCATAGGGTGGTATCAGAATCCAACATCAATCAATCTATTAATCTTCTAGTTTTCTTTCTAAATTTTACAAACAAAGGAGAAAAATTGTTACATTTGTTGGATGTTCATAGACAGTTACGTTTCTATTGGCATAGAACAAAGAATTCCAGAAAAACAGATCAATTTTTTGTTTCTTTTGCAGAATTGAAACTGGGCAAGCCAGTTACAAAAATAACTTTAGCCAAATGGTTAACTGATTACATTTCCTTTGTCTATAGCAAATTGGGTTTGTCTTTATCAAGACCTTTGAGAGCCCGTTCAACCAGGTCCATGGTGACTTCATCCATATTTTTATCCAGGTCTTCCATGGATGATATCTGTATGGCTGCAGCTTGGGCTAATCTTCATACCTTTATTATGCATTGCAAATTGGATCTGGTCTCAAGGAGAGCAGCAGCCTTTGGCTCAACAATGCTCAGGGATATCCTTCCCTAGAGTCCTCCTGGGATTCAAATAGCTGGGGACTCTGTCAAAGTTGTTGAGGAATGAATGAAAATTGACAATATCATATAACTTAAATACTCACCATAATGTTCCATCTGTGCTGTCCATTTTCATTCTTCCTCAACTCCCTTCCCTCCAACTCCCTATCAGTTGTTTCGTGATTTCTTGAAGAATGAGAAGGCAATAAGGGAACCAATGTTCCTGTCTTTGAGCACCAGATTGGTTTCTCTTTCTAGTGCTGTTTCTAAATTTCTATGAAACTATTAAGGCTAGCAAACAAGATCTGAGGTATGGTAGGTATGGTAGGGGACTAGAGCATTAGGGGCAAGGGAGAAACTTGAGAGTTTCCAGTATCCACGAGCTGTAAAAAGCGGCCTAGTTGGATCCAAGTGTTGAATCTGAACCCAGATAAAATGTTTTTGTAAAATATACAATTTTAAGAATTTTTTGATGTGATGAATTTTAATGTGATCGTATTTTAGGAGAAAGGTAATTCATAGTAACATTCTATGAAATTTGACAAATGTCAAATTAACGTATAGACAACATTTGATAGAAAGATATTATAACTTGATTATTGTTGGATTTTTCCTTATTCATTTTCTATTCTTTACTTTCATTAATGTGTTACATGTATTAGTATAGCGAAAGCATATACACAATATATAATTATCATTTATATAGAATTCCCTGTATATGTGTATGTGTGTGAGTGTGGGGATGTGTTTTTCTTGTGGTGGGATTATGAATGTGGACATACATGTGTGTGTTGTTCCAGTGCGTGTGTGAGCGTGAATGCATGTCAGTTTGTGAGAGGGAGTGTGGGTGTTGAGGGAGAGTGAAAGTATTAACATGATCAAATTATGTATATTTATGTACATTCTTTATTGTTTAGAACATCACGTATTTTAACAACATGATTATAGTTGCATTTTCTTGTGTGTAAACATACACACAGATGCAATGTCAATAATAATTTCTTTATATAAATAATTGGTTATTTTTGTATGAGTAATAAGAAATGATTTTATATCATAGTGCACTATTAATTCCTTAAATATAAAAATGAAAGAATTTTAAATTATATTGTTTAAACATGATTATTAGCATGTATACAAAAAGTGTGAGATCAACATGACATCATATCCTGTAAAGTATAAAAACGGGAACATGGGAGAGTTCCCGTTTTTCTGAGGAAGTCCATGGTATGAATAAAGTGGAAGAAAGCGCTAAAATACAATTCCTTCATTGTCGTTTTTTTGGTATTCAAAAGTGAGAGCCGTCTAAGTGTGTTCGTGTTCATTGAATCTGAACCCAATTACTGAGGAAGAAGGAAAAGGGACAGCACAGATGGAACATTATGGTGAGTACATAACTTCTTTTTTTTCTATTATTGATATTTATTTTTAATAATGTATTCCACGATCTGATGTTTGCTCCCCAGCAATGTATTTCAGGCACAGATACTAAATAGAACTGAATCAGGCATTGCCTTATTGACCAGGCAGAGGTTACCTCCCAGTAACCCATTAACATACAAAAATATAATAGTATGACAGTCCCTGCAGCCTTTCCAAATAGTTCAGACTTTTCAACCCACTGATTTTTCTGGTAAAGA
This sequence comes from Protopterus annectens, assembly GCF_019279795.1. Lineage (NCBI taxonomy): Eukaryota > Metazoa > Chordata > Ceratodontiformes > Protopteridae > Protopterus > Protopterus annectens. Next base: position 1,141,633,046 of record NC_056746.1, read on the forward strand.
ATCTTTGTACCCTTTTAAATTATTCCAGGTGACTTGTTTGAAGGTTACAAAGTGCAGTACAGTAGGGTTGGATCAGTGAGGTAGGCAGTTTAATTATTTCTCTGTAGTGATTAGATATGACCTTTCAAATTAGATGGGCTACAAAGTATGTATGTTCATCGTGTTACACTGCTGCAGTCATCACACTTGGGTTATCCTGCCGTCAGGCGGTCCCGTAGTCGGCCCGAGTTCCAAAGTCTTGGTCCGGCATCGGTTGCTGTCACTTCTTCCCTGACGTCAGTGCGCCAGGGGTATATAAGAGGCATCTGATGCCATTTTCTTCAGTCTTTCTTGCCGTGCGGTGCCTGAAGCAGAAGCAGTTCGCAAGTGCTGGTCGGCCGACTCCTGAGATTTTCAAATCGAATTTCAGACCGAAGTCTTCAATAAAGCTAAGTACCCCATTGGGGAACCTTTTCTTGCCTCAGTCCGATGTCAGAAAAAGTTAACAATTGCATTTCTTGTGGGAAGCAAATACCTCATAAGGACTTTCATTCTTACTGTATTCCTTGCGTAGGCCCAGACCACAACATCACAGGTTGTCGGTTTTGTGCTAGGTTTAATAAATGAACTATCAAACATCGGTTCGATTTCGCCCGACATTACTTTGGTAGGAAATTTAATTATACCATGCCGTCGGAGCAACCGACGACCGGCATGCATAAACAATGCAAGGATAAGGATAGGCAGCCTAGACCCAAACCAGACTCCGAGGCCTCGGCTGGACCTGTCGCCGGTTCTCCGGTTTTCAGTGAGGCGCTTATGCAGCCCCTGATGACCGCTGAATTAGAACCCCAGACGGCTTCTGATTCACAAGCGGAGAGTACTAGGCCGGCGCAGCCTTCTTCTTTAGACCCTTCCGACTCCATAGCAGAAGGAGATTCCGGTGTAGTAGAAACGCCTTCGGTTGCGGAAGGTGTCTTCAGACCGACTACACTCACCATTAAATCTTATGCTAAGCTTAAAACTCCATTAAAAACTAAAAAGACTGTACATCAGTCTCCAGCAAAAGGCCCTATGCCTAAGAAACAAATGCTTAAGATGGCTGAAGATTTAATTACCCTAATCAGGGGTTCCCATCCCCCTCCTGAAAAAAGGCCAAGACAAGAGGAGGATTATGCTTTTTCTGACCAGGTTTCAATTTCCTCAGATTCTTCTGAGGAACAGGAATACTCTTTTCCCCCTTATGAAGATTCTGATGCTGAAGAGTCTATTCCCTCAGCATCTCCTCCAGAAGACTACTCCTTTGGGGAAACTTTACATACCATGAGGGAACATTTCCACTGGGAAGGCCAGGATTATTCTGATTCTAAGAAAAGGCTCCGAGAGTTCCTTTTACTTCCCCAGCACAGACCACTTGCTATCCCTCCTGTGTTAGACATTGTGGATGATGTTTACCTAGAATCTAGTCTTAACCCAGACTCTCTACCTCCTGCTCCAGCCAAAAGAGACAGATACTACAGAGTCCCTGACTCACACAAATTCCTATATAAAAGCCCTGTTGCTGACCCAGAAACAATTTCACAGGGTCCCAAAGGGGTTAAGGCCTCCATTGCTAAAAATCCTGTACCCTCTGAAAGGGATTCCAGAGCACTAGATAGATGGGGAAAGAAGGTATACACCTCAGCTACTCTAGCTATGAGAGCCTTAAATTGTCAGTTTCACATGCTAAAATATCAGCAATTCCTAATGTCTCAATTAAAACAAAAAATGAGCACACATTCAGAGCAGCCTGATTTCAAGGAAATGCAGGATCTGTTACATGCAGCTGAACAGGTGGGCAAACATACTTTACAATGTGGATTTGATTCATTGGAAGCTTCCTGTAGAGCAGCAGTGACTGGGTCTGTCATACGTAGATATGCTTGGCTAAAAGAACAAACCCTGCCTGATCATGTTAAAGCAAAGTTATTGGATGCACCTTTACAGCAGGATGTTTTATTTGGTGTAAAGGCAGAGGAGGTTTTAAAGAAAATGGAGGATAAGGCAAAATCTATGCAGACGGTCAAGGATTTTTTACAGGTTCAACCCCCTCGTTTCAGCAGAAATTGGCCAACAAAAAACTGGTCCTTTCCAGCTTCTGACAGACCACAGAGGGGCAAATACAGATGCCCAAGGGGCAGAGGTCAGTCACAAAGCCCTTACAAACCTCGCCAATGGGGTACTGCTACCCAGAAAGGAGGCGAAGACAGGCCCCAAGATAACAGAAGACAAACACAATGACTTAACCCTCAGACTGCCAAGCAAATCTCTCTTGGCAGCTCCCTTGGGAGGAAAATTATCACTTTTTGCAGACAACTGGCACATCATTACAAAAGACAAATGGGTCCTAAACATTGTTTCACAAGGATACAGATTCCACTTTCACACCTTGCCAAGGATAAAAGGAATGCCAAACCTGCCACCAAATCAATGGGCGGAGGCACAAAAACAAATTACAGCTCTCATGGACATGAGAGCCATTCAACAGGTACCTACACAGGAGCAAGGACAAGGATTTTACTCAAGACTCTTTCTAGTCCCCAGAAAGGACAAAGCCTGGAGACCCATTCTGGACCTTTCAATTCTAAACACCTATCTCCAAGTACCCAAATTCAAGATGCTAACACTACAGCAAATTCTTCCCATGCTGGGCAAGAAGGCTTGGCTAGTAACGTTGGATCTCAAGGAGGCATACCTGCATGTCCCTATCAGACAAAATTGCAGAAGATACCTCCGTTTCTTTGCAGGTTCAACTCATTATCAATTCTCTGCACTGCCCTTTGGCTTATCTACTGCGCCCAGGGTCTTCACAAAATGCCTGGCACCAGTAATTGCATACTACAGACAAAGAGGAATTCAAATATACCCATACCTGGACGACTGCCTTATTCATGCAGAAAGCAAGGCCATTCTTTTAAAGCATCTGGCGTTTGTCAAACACCTTTTAAGTTGCCTAGGGTACACAGTAAACGAAAAGAAATCAAAACTCGTGCCCTCACAGAACATAACATTCCTGGGTGCCAGTTTGAATACAATGGCCCAGATGACTTATCTCATGCCAGACAAGCAACAACAGCTGACTCAATATTTCAAAATGATGGCAACAAAGACCCAACTCCCTGCAAGAAAAATTCTGCAGTCCTTCGGATTCATGGCATCTTGCATACTCCTAATACCATTTGCAAAACTGCATATGAGGAAATTACAATGGTACCTGAAGAGCGTATGGACACAGCACAGCCACAGCTTGGAAACAATGATATCACTCATTCCCTGCCTTCAACAGGAGTTCCTATGGTGGGCACAGGCATGTCACCTCAACAAGGGTCAGCCTTTTACCTTGCCCACAGCCAGGCAAACTATAACAACAGATGCATTGGACTATGACTGGGGAGCACACATGGCAGGACAATGCATTCAGGGCAAATGGAACACAGATCAAAGGCATCTGCATATCAATCAAAAAGAAATGCTAGCTGTACAGAATGCTCTAACAGCTTTCAAGGACCTCTTACATCCAGGACAACTCCTAATAAAGATGGACAATACCACAGTTATGTGGTACATAAACAAGCAAGGGGGCACACACTCCTACCCCCTATGCAGGCAAGCAATGACCTTGTGGAACACAGCACTGACTTACCAAGTTCAACTACAAGCACAATTCCTGCCAGGAAAGAAAAACACATTGGCAGACGACCTAAGCAGAAACATCATGGATCCCCACGAGTGGAAACTGGATCCACAAGTATTTGCAATGATAACTCAAAAATGGGGACGCCCAGACATAGATCTGTTTGCCAACCCCAAAAACTACCAACTTCGAAAATTTTGCACAAGGACATTCCAACCACTAGCTTGGAAGGTGGATGCCCTCTCATTCAGTTGGAAAACATTAACAGTGTATGCCTTTCCTCCACTGCCTCTTCTAGCAAAGGTGCTACTGAAAGTCAGATTAGAGAGGCCACAAATGATACTCATTGCTCCAGACTGGCTACGCCAACACTGGTATCCAATACTAAGGAACATGGCCCACGGCCCATCATGGATTTTACCCCAAATTCCTCACCTGCTCACTCAGCAAAACAATCAGATTCTACACAGCCAGCTCAAGACTTTAAATCTGGCTGCATGGCAAATTACCTAAACAACCAGCCAACACCTCTATCTAAAGCTGTTATGGATGTCATTCTGGAGGCCAGGAGGCCCAGCACCAGGAAAGCCTATTCAGACAAATGGAAAAGATTTTATGCATGGAACCAGGCTAAAGGCCAAAATCCCCTTCTTCCAATCATTCCTCAGATTCTACAATGCTTAACTGAGATGTTGCACAAAGGACTTTCTTTTTCATCTCTTAAGATCCACGCCTCAGCGATTTCAGCTCACTACAACACGGATCCTCCTTTATTTTCACATCCACTCCTAAGACAGTATCTCAGAGGGGCTAAGAACATAAGACCGCCCAGGAGAGCACCAACACCAACTTGGGATCTCAACTTTGTTCTGGAAAAGCTTACACTACCGCCCTTTGAACCAACTATTTCAGCAGAGTTAAAGTTTCTATCATGGAAAACTGCCATGCTACTAGCAATAACTTCAGCTAGAAGAGTCTCAGAGCTACAGGCCCTAATGGCAGTGGAGCCTTTCCTCATTTTTCATCAAGACAGAGTCGCTTTATGGACTAACCCTTCCTTTATGCCAAAGGTGGTATCCCAGTGTGGCCCTAAACCAAACCATTAATTTGCCCACCTTTTTCCCAAACCCCCAGAACAAAGGAGAAAGACTCCTGCACTCTTTGGACATTCACAGGCAATTACGTTACTACTTGGATAAAACTAAGGCTTTCAGAAAATCTGACCAGCTCTTTGTATCCTATGCTACAGGATCACAAGGAAAAGCTATCTCAAAACAGACCATTTCAAAAAGGATAGGGCATTGCATACGTTTCTGTTACACACATCATGGGAAACCGGTACCTGCTACCATTAGGTCCCACTCCACCAGGGCTACAGCTACATAAACAGCCTTTCTCAGGGGGGTACCAACCAATGATGTTTTGGAAGCTGCAACTTGGAGTTCAGTGCATACCTTCACCAAGCACTATCACTTACCTCTATACTCTAAGACTAGAGCTGGTTTTGCCACTGCAGTTCTGCAGGGCCTACTAGCTTCTCCAAACCCTGTTTAACTCCACCACCCATCCTTAGCTTTGGGATTCAACCCAAGTATGATGACTGCAGCAGTGTAACACGATGAACATAGTACAGTTTTGTACCTACCATAAATGTAGATGTTCGAGTGTTCACACTGCTGCAGTCCAGGTTACCCTCCCTCCATCCCCTCTGAACTACCTGAACTTTTCTATACCTTACTATCTGATACAACCTTTGTGGTGTATTTGCTTATAACTGAAGGTATTATTTGTATTTTCTGTACATGTTTCATTGGCAATATGTATTGCCCACCTACTAGGGGGCACCTGACATCTGGGACAAGAAAAACTGAAGAAAATGGCGTCGGATGCCTCTTATATACCCCTGGCGCACTGACATCAGGGAAGAAGCGACAGCAACTGATGCCGGACCAAGACTTTGGAACTCGGGCCAACTGCAGGACTGCCTGATGGCAGGATAACCCAAGTGTGATGACTGCAGCAGTGTGAACACTCGAACATCTACATTTATGGTAGGTACAAAACTGTACTTTTTCTGACTTTGACGGTTACAAAACTGTCAAAAGTTTAAATTGCCTTCCAGTTTCCTTAGATCATATTTGCTTTTCCAAGGATGGACTGTACTACCATACTTCCAGAACAGTGCCTGTTGCTAGGCAAACCACCCTAGTGGCCCACCAGCATAAATAAAATCTGTAATAAAAGGAAAAAGGTCATTAAAGTATACAACAAATTAAAAGACCATGAGGTCAAGAAGAATATCAGGAATGTGAAAAAATACTTTTAGGTCTTTTGAAGCAGCCCATAAACTTAGGTCAGCATCTAAAACCAAGGACAAAAACAAATGCTTCTTTAGCTATATTAGAAACTTAAGAAACAACACGGAGCTTTGCAGTGACCTCATACAAAATGGCACCACCTACTCAGATCCAGTGGACATTGCCAGTATACTAGCAAACAAATTCAGTGTAGAGAACTATCCAAAATCCTCATATGTGAGTTCCAGCAAGCCAGAACTTCTACGGAGTGACCTCTCAAACCTTTTGTATTAGAGGCACATGAGATATATGCAAATGACCCTTATGAACATCAGGTGTTTCAGCTATATGATGATTCTGAATGCCCATGACTTATTTCTTTTTAAGTCGCTTCAATGGACAATTTCAGGCCAATAAAGCCAAACCCAACTAGCTGTGGATATGCATATTCTGGCCTTGTTATGACCTCAGAATCACCATATAGCTGAAACACCTGATGTTCATAATGGTCATTTGCATATATCCCATGTGCCTCTGATACAAGAGGTTTGAGAGGTCACTCAGCAGAAGTTCTAGCTTGGCTGGAGTTTTCATTTAGTTTTTACTGATTGTTTTTTGTGTGCGACCTTCTCACTCTTTGTTGTAATTTGTTAGTTGGGATATTTTGCAGTCACCCTAATGGTAATAGACATCATCTGGGTATAACAGCCCTGTGTTTCTTATGCTTAGTTAAACACTCTGTTTGTTATGTGCTGATGAGGTCATAACAAGGCCAAAATATGCATATCCATAGTTAGTCGGATTTAGCGTTATTGCCCTGAAATTGTCCCTTGAAATGACTTAAAAACAAATAAGTCATGGGCATTCAGAATTGCTTTATAGCTGAAAGACTTGATGTTCATAAGGATCATTTGCATATATCCCATGTGTCTCTGATACAAGAGGTTTGTGAGGTCACTCAGTGGAGGTTGTAGCATGGCTGGAGTTTTCATTTAGTTTTTACTGATTGTTTTTTCTGTGTGACCTTCTCACTCATTGTTTTAAAAACCTCATATGCCTGAAGCCCTCCATCATTACTAAAGAACATCTACTAAAACTACTGTCCATGACCAAAATCACTTCCTCCATGGGACCTGATAATAAACAGTACTAAAATGCCCACCATAAACCACTCCATAAACTGTTTAACCTAAGCCTAGCAATAGGTTCTGTTCTGGAGGTTTCGCAACACCAGTGGTGATGTCAGTCCATAAGAGTGGTCCCACCACAGACCCTGGGTATTATAGGCCCATCTACCATACGAGTTTCATTTGCAAACAAATAGAATATATTATCACTGATATGATAAACTCTGACATTAAAAATCTCATTAGGTTCGACACAGCACTTTAGATTTGTAAAGAGTTGATCTTGTCTAATGACTAGTTAGCTTATTCAAAGTGGTAACACAAGCATTGACAGCAGTCATACTGTCCACACAGCTTACCATGATCTGGTCAAAGGCATAACACTATTTACTATGCTAGCAAAGTTAGTAAACTAAATGAATTACAATGGATCCATGTTTGGTAATTTATATAGCCAAATGGCTAAAAGACAGAACCCACACCATGCAGGTGGCAGGTGTACCCTCAGAGATTACGAACATAGCCATTCATGATCCACAGAGATCAGTGCTAGGATCTCATCTGCGAATGACTGTAGACTGAAAGTCATTGTTAAATCCTTCTCAGATGCCCATGCCCCCCAGCAAAAACTTACACTCATAAATTCCTGATATACTAAAAATTAGACCAAATTAAATGCTAAAACGTGCAACACTGTGAAATGTAGGAGACAATCCTGTTGCTCATCTTGTGTATATTCAATATGATGATGAGGCTGGATGTTCACTTAAGTAGTTTATTACACACAAACACATCAGGATGGAGAACGGGTAACATTAAACTTAAATGAACTAACTAGCTGACTGACTAGTACACAAATGCATGCTTACACTTCCACTGCTCACTACAAAATGACACTCTTGCTTGCACGTGCTCAGTATTTATATGCACATGCCACAGACTGGAATAGCTCTTAAAGGAACATGCACACTCTGATATACATCCTCCCTCTTTGACTAGTTGGTCATGCAAGTAAACAATGACAATGATATGAGCATGCAAATTATACAGATATATACAAATAACAATTATGTCCAGGTTGCTCTGTGTATAGGATTAGGTCTTGAGATACGACTTGACCTTGTAATGTAATAACTAGAACTGGGTTTAGTAACAGAGATAGTTACTGGGAATGTTCTTCTTGAGGACTTTTGGGAATACTTTCAGGGACAGACAGGAACAGGCAAAAAAATGTTCTCTGCAACAGAACAGGAACATTGGACAGATCACTCTGAGAATTACAGTCTTTGTTACAAGCAAAATGTTACAACACTGGTAATAAATGTTTCCGATTCCGCCTGATTTCCATGCCTTGCAACTCAATAATGCACAGTTTCGGTTCTTCACAAAAATGTTTCAAAAGTCCTATTCGGTCAAATCTTTTTGCTGTCTGCATCCTCATTATCTCTCCTTCTTTTAATGGATTCAGAGGTTTGCTGATTTTATCATAGGAAGACTTTTGGGACAAATGCTTCTTTAGGAGTTGAGCTTTTGCTGCTTCATTGTTTTTAGCACTTGGAACCAATAAATTCTTACTGATTGGCAGTGTGGTTCTGGTTTGTCACGACATTAACCTCTGGGCAGGTGAACAAAGAAGATTGTCACAATGTATGTTTCTGAGATTTAGGAGATTTAGAAAAACATCAGTATTGTCACGTTTAGACTTTTCCAACAGCTGTTCTGCACTTTGAACTGCACTTTCTGCCAAGCCATTTGACTGTGGGTATTCAGGCCTACTCGTAACATGAACAAAGTCCCACGTTTCAGCAAATCTCTTGAACTGCTGACTTGTAAACTGTGCACCATTGTCAGAAATTACTTTTTGCAGACTACCATGGACAGAAAAATGTCTCTTCACTTTCATAATGACAATATTGGACATCAGATTAGGAAGTAGGTTAATATCGAACCAATTTGAATAAGAGTCTACTAATACCAAGTAATAAAAATCCACAAAGAAATGGTGAAGCAACCAAGGCACAGAATGTCCTAGTTTAAACACAGTCCAAGGATAAATAAAAGGTAGGTAAAATCCAAGGTAAATTTATTCACTCAGGTAAGCGCTTTCATGATACACATATCACTTCTTCAGACCTTCAAACAAACCCTTCCTACTCAACTATATTTAAACAGTATTCAAACCAATCAAATCAGGTGGATCAGTGCTCTACCAGGTTAACAAATGCAAATAAATATTTTTTCCTAGACTAAACAAGTAAAACTCCAAAAAAACACTAGACAGGAAACAGCTAGGATAAATACTCCACCAAGGTACAATAAAGTCATAAAAATCCACAAAAAAATGGTGAAGTAACCAAGGCACAGAATGTCCTAGTTTAAACACAGTCCAAGAATGAATGAAACGTAGGTAAGAATCCAAGGTGAATAAATCCTGAGTGAATAAATTTACCTTGGATTTTACCTACGTTTCATTCATTCTTGGACTGTGTTTAAACTAGGACATTCTGTGCCTTGGTTAAACAAGTAAAACTTATTGTAAATTAACTTTGCTTCATGAATGGCATATCAACAATTTCTAGATATATTTGGTGAAGCCACTCACCCAGCTTGATAATGCCTATGACTGTATTAATCTCAGAAAGTCAATATTTAAATTAGGAAGGTTTGCAGGAGGAGAAAGACCACAGTCTGCTCATGGACGCACAACATGCCATTTTGTTTTAGATATGACTTTACAAATCCATTTTTTATTATGTAAAATAAGTAAAATCACTGTTATATCATCCCCCACACAACTGGATGAATGTGAACCAGCTATAAACAAGCTGTTTCCATACTATTATTTCATCCCTGAGTTTGTACAAAACCACAAAGACAATGCCATGTACTTATGGGTGCTAAACTAAATAAAATAATAATAAATAATAATAATAATATATATATATATATATATATATATATATATATATATAAATATATATATGTAAAATCCCATAAAAATGCCTAAAGAACTCCACAGGATCCCCAAATAATGCAAAAATATATGTGCAAACCAGCTTTCATTTACAAATGTGGTCAGGTTAAGCATTTTTATCCAAAATATTAGACATCATCACAACCTGATCTAATACGCATTAAAACAGCTGTTAAATAAGACAATATAGTCACATGGTGCAAAAGACCCAATAACAACAAGTGAAGTCAATTAAATATTAAATGTTAAAAACACTGTGTTCTTGAGAAAAACTACTAAACTTTTAAAATGAAGAAATAAAAAATATTTTATGAAGGAAAACATGTAAAATAAAAAGAAAAATATTATTATTCCTAATACATAAAACAACTTATATCTTCTCAGATCTAACTTTCAAATAACTATAGCTGTTTAGTTCGGTACTTACGTATTATCGCAACCACATCGTGAAAACCATTTTATGAGAAAACTTCAATGCGTTTTTAGTTTCAGATTAATGCATACAACCTATAGGAAACCTTTTCTTTTTAAAACAAATGAAAATGTACATGCCTGTGGTTTGGGGTGTTTGCCGCCCCCCCCCAACCCCTATCTTTCTCTAGAATTGTTGATCAACGAAGGTGAGCCATGGGACTCCTGCCGTGTAGTGGTCCAATAAAGCAATACAGATATTTTTTAGGTTTGACTGGTTTTAATAACAAACTGTAAAATATTTGATATACACATGGTGTTACTTTTAAAGAGCTCCACCTTGCAACTGTCGGTATGTATACTTTACCTCATATTTTGGTCCGTTCCTCCAAACAGTATGTTTTTTTCTGCAAATCCCTGAGTATTGAAGTCAGTAAAGAATGGCAAGTATTTTTAGATTTTTGCCTGTTCACCCCCCCCCACACACACACACACCCAATCACTGTACCCGTTGTTCAGATTTCTTGTGGTAACAGGTTAAAAGATAAAAACTATTGATATTTACATGAGAGCGCTCCAGCAATGTATTCATTAATTATGCCGAAAAGGCGGGGAGTGTTACTGTTTAACTTTCTACAGCAAACATTTCCAAAATTTAAAAATACAACAGAGTTGGCTGACTTTACTAATTTGAAGTGTGGTAACCAACCCTGAAACAGTGCACGATGTAACATTTCTGATTAGACTTTCGTCTTCTGGTTGCAATAATAAGCAAGTTTTCTCATAAAGCGGTTTTCATGATGTGGTTGCGATAATACGTAAGTACTGTTAGTAGTTCTTATTTAATGGGGGGGGGGGGCAGTAACATTAGTCCCAAGTTGCCATAGCAACTCACAATATTCAAGTTTCATTTTCTAGCCGCCCCACACCTTAGTAAGTAACTCAACCTTTTCCAAAACTGTAAACATAAAAGATTTAAAACCCACACCTGTACAAGGAAGTTAAGCCAAAGCATTCAACTTGTTTTTCTCTTAATACTGTATAAATGTTGAATCATTTTTCTTAAAGCAAGTTCTTTCTTTTCCAATGTAAGAAGTTTTTGTTATGTCTTGCTTGGGTCAGGAGGTACAAGTAAAGTGTTACTGTATTTCCGTTTATACTAACAAGTTTGAAGTATGTGATTAATGGCATCTAGAGGAAATATCTCAGACAAAGTGCAAATTCTTCAAAATGATCTCATCTGCCACCTTTGAATTACATGTGGCTTCTAAGAGAATATATAACCCTTCACTCTTCTAAAACTAGCTATAATATCACTCCTTTGGTAATTCTCCAGTGACAGACTGTTCTTTTGAAACCCAACCCCTCCAAATATTAAACTTGCAGCCACAAGTGAAGTGGAAGGCAAGCCCCTCATTTCCTTATGTAGGGTACTTTGTCCCATACCCTCCTTACTTGGTATAACAAAGTCTAAGGTTATACACCACTGGGGGAAGTTTGCAAAGTTCAACAAAATAGTTAATAGCTGGAGATGGACTTGATGAACTAAAAGGTAATGCTAAGGTTTCAGTAAGACATGACTCAACACATTTGAGATGCCGTCTAATGCAAAAAATGCAGCATTTGCAGTGAAGCTGGTCATGTCAACTAATGTAACATTAGCAGTTACGGAAGAAATGAAGTTACTTTTTTATATAAGTACAAGTAAGATCATTAGTAGTGTTGTTGTTCTTAACACTGTTGTGTGGAGGTAGTATGTTTTGATACCGACATCTGGTACAGTACTATAGTTATATGAATTAACGTGGATCCTATTTCTCAGTTTGCATACTATGCCAATGAATAATGAATACATATAAAAATCATATTACAATCACTGGAAAACTAAAAGAAACAGATATGTATCTGCTGCCATCTATTGGCTAAATTACAAATGATATACCGGTATATTTCCAACAGGTGTAATAGGAGCTCTGGTGCATGTTGCAAAAAGTCCTTGACTGGTCTTTGTTATACTGAAATGTGTAATATATGAGGGGTCCCTGGTGCAGTCACTATGATTATTTCTCACTATAAAAGCATTTGGGAATACTGCTCTACCATAAAGTACAATACAAAATAAGTACGGAACCCTGCTTGCTGTTCACAACAGACCCTCAATATGCTTCAAGGATGGTTTTAGTGAACTGCCTGGAAAGTTAATCATTTATAAGATGGGCTGCTTTAATTGTGGGTGGGTCAGCAGGAATAAAAAGAAGGGAAAACAGACAGACACACACACACACACACACACACACACACACACACACACACACACACACACACACGCACACACACACGCACACACACACACACACACAATGTTTGTGGATCTGTGGCTGATGATTGTGAAAGGTTCTGAGAAATATAGTTACAGAATATTTACAAAAAAATGCAACTAAATAACAGATGAACCAAAGGAAAAAATCATCATCATCCCACCCCTATTTTTCCTTAATAAAAGATAATGGGAGTCTGTGGCAGAAAGTTATGAATGGGTTGGGAGGAGGGTATGCAACAATTGATGCATACCTCTCAACCTCTTATCAGGGATAAAGCCAAAAACTAATGAAGGATGGACTTTCAAGTTGGATGCACATTGAATAACAGCTTAATTTCTAGTGTGAAAAACAGAAACTCAGAAGAGAAAGAGCCAGTGAAATAATTTTTGGGTAAATATCAGTAACTGGCTAATAAGTGCACTGCCTGGATGCCAGCAAAAAAAGAGTCAAAGAACCTGAAAGAAAACCAACCACAGAAGGTGAGGAAAAAACACTAACTGGGAAGAATTATGTAGCTGTTCAGCAAAAAAGTGCAAGCGCCAGCTTTGGTGCAAGACATGACTTCCAGTAATCTAGAGGAAAAAAGATAAGTCAAATGTACTCAGAGCTGATTAAAATAAAATAAACACTGATGGAGCATGTCAACTCAAATAACAAAAGGATGGATACAATGGAAGAAGTTTTACACAGAGGTGATAAAACTGCAAACATCTGTGGTTGAAATAAAGAAAAGGCTGGCTGAATATGAAACTGCTCAAGAAGAGATGTTTAAAAAATGAGAGAATTAGAGGCAGAGTACACAGGGAAAACCTGAGATTTTTTGCTGTACTAGAGAAACGGGAAGGAACAGACTGTATTAATTGTATGAAAGTACACATCAAGATTTGTTAATTGAAAGGACATATCATGTGTATGCTCCAAACCTGGCCATGAAAAAGCAACCTAGACCTTTAATAGTAAAGATGCAATCCTACCAGAAGTTGATTCCAACAAAAAAATGGGAGACAGAGTGTTTGTTGAAAATGATTACTCAATGTACACCAGGCAGAAGAGGAGTACATTTATTCCACTAATCAGGGAATGTTAAGAAGCAGGCATGAGATTCAAACTGCTATATCCAGCTATCTTCAGGATATTATTTCCTTGAGGAACAAAAATCATTTTTGATGCAAACATGCTAAGGAGGAAATACAAAAGTTTCTGAGTTGTTTGGCATCTGCTACATACCTACAATCAACTGCATTACTAGCTGAGTTAAGTACAAACTTGCAGTATTAAAGGTTTACTGTATTTTATTTTTCTAGTATTTGTTTCATTGGTCTGTGTCTCTCTGTAGTTATTTATTTTTCCTATTTAATTGTTTCATAGAATACTGTGGTCTCTCTCTGTCTCTGCAGTTAGTGGGGGCTATTGTGTTTCACTTCATTAATATTCAGTGTTAATCTCCTAGCCTAGAGGGTGTGTATTTATAAGTGTTGATCACATATCTTTGAATTTATTACTGCTCAATATCTGAGTGTTTGGCTTCTGCTACACACCTACAATCAACTGCATTGCTTGCTGAGTTAAGTACAAACTTGCAGTGTTAAAGATTGTACTGCATTTTATTTTTCTGTGTATTTAATTGTTTCTTTGGTCTGTGTCTCTCTGTAGTTATTTATTTTTCTATTTAATTATTTCATAGAATACTGTGGTTTCTCTGTCTCTGCAGTTAGTGGGGGCTATTGTGTTTCACTTCATTGATATTCAGTGTTAAACTCTTAGCCTAGAGGATTTCTGTGTATTTATATGTATTAGTCACATACCTTTGAATTTATTACTGCTTAATATCTGAGTGTTTGGCTTCTGCTACATACCTACAATCAACTGCATTACTAGCTGAGTTAAGTACAAACTTGCAGTGTTAAAGATTGTACTGCATTTTATTTTATTTTTCTGTGTATTTAATTGTTTCATTGGTCCGTGTCTCTCTGTAGTTATTTATTTTTCTGTTTAATTGTTTCATAGAATACTGTGGTCTGTCTCTGTCTCTGCAGTTAGTGGGGGCTATTGTGTTTCACTTCATTGATATTCAGTGTTAAACTCTTAGCCTAGAGGTTTCTGTGTATTTATAAGTGCAAGTCACACACGTTTGAATTTATTACTGCTCAATATCTGAGTGTTTGGCTTCTGCTACATACCTACAATCAACTGCATTACTAGCTGAGTTAAGTACAAACTTGCAGTGTTAAAGATTGTACTGCATTTTGTTTTATTTTTCTGGTGTTTAATTGTTTCATTGGTCTGTGTCTCTCTGTAGTTATTTATTTTTCTATTTAACTGTTTCATAGAACACTGTGGTCTCTCTCTGTCTCTGCAGTTGGAATTGCCCGCCCCTCCTGTAAATTTGTGTTTGAACACTCCTCCTGGGTCTGTCCTATTTGCTCACTCAACCAAGTACAGTGAGATCATATTTTGACTTCAGACACTCCTACCAGTCCCATCTGTTCAGCTCTATCCCAGCTCTGTTCCAGTCTAGTGTCACTAGCTCATTCTGCCTAATACAGAGATAACATTTGTGAAGGGCAAGCCACTTAGGTCCTTAATTTTGAATTATCTTCTGTTTCTCCTTTCTCCCTTTCCACTTTCCAAAAAAAATTCTAAGCTTGTTTCCTGCCTTTCCTGTAACTAGTTTAATCCAGGTACAGATTTGCTGTAACCAGGACTGTTTGTAAGCTTCTGAGCCCCCCAAGCCTTTCTGTGTTTGGAGGGAAGCCTTCTAGCTTATCAGTGGGAGTGGTAAGCACTAGGTAGCCTATCTACCACAAGAGTGGTTTCTGACCCAAAAATTGTAGTTTATTGGCTGTTTGGGCAGTTTTTCCATCTCTTTCAACTTTCTGGTTTAAAAGCCCAAGTTTGCGCTTGTTTCCCACCTTTCCTGTAACTAGTCTAGTCCAGATACAGATTTGCTGTATCCAGGACTGTTTGTAAGCTTCTGAGCCCCCAAGTCTTTGTGTGTTGGAGGGAAGCATTCTAGCTTATCAGTGGAAGTGGTAAGCACTAGGTAGCCTATCTACCACAGATTCTTAGTTTTAGCACTTGAATTTGCTTATTCGTGCTCAGCACTTGTTCAGAACTTGTTGTTAGCACTAAATAAGCTACAAATTACTACAGCACTCAACCTTCCTCTTTACCTACAGGAAAACATTTTTTGTACTTACTTTCCTCACTTGCTTAGAGAAAAACAGCTCTTATACTCACTTTCCTCTAGAGGAAAGTAGTTTTTTATTCAGGCATGTCCAAGGGTCAGCTGCCAGTGTTCTCTCCTGTCTATCTGATGAATCTGGCCATCTTGAGGCAATGTAGCAATTGCCTCATGTACACAGACAACCCCCTCCTCCTACCACCCAACATCACAACCTGCGAGAGATGCACTTATCTAGCCAAACTGGTGGTAAAGCTCTCTCCAACCAAGACTGAACTTGACAGTCAAGAGGAGAAGGTAAACACTTGTACCACACTACACTCATCACATAGTCCCACTAAACCTACATCACCAAAATCTACACATAGAAACACAAATACATTTTCAGAGGGTCTCAATAATAATCTGCTCAGGAAACAGAGACCTCCAAAGCAGAAATGCAAGCAACCTCCACTCCCCAACACAAGCCAAATGACACATAGCCCACAGACTCAGTGTGCCAATAAACCACAGCCCATAAGGCAAACCAACGTACCCAACACACTAGTCATAGGTGACTCTATAGTCAGGCACACTGATGTCCCGTTCACCAGGCTAAACAAGGGAAAGGTTACTGTCAGCCTGCCACATAACCCACACACTCAGGTCACTCCACAACAAGTACAAATATGACTCTGTCATTGTCCATGTTGGTGTGAATGACCTGAGACATACTTCCATGGACTACATGAAAAGAGACATGGAAGAGCTCTCTGAACTTGTAACCCAGGCAGGTATGATCCTAGCCCTGAGTAGCATCCTGCCATCGCCCAGAATGATACCACAGTACAAGGACAAAATGATTGACTTCAACAATTGGCTAAGCTTCTGGTGTCATTCTAAGGGATCTAGTATCTGTCTGCCTGGGACGACATGGTTGACAGACCACGATGCTTTGCCAGAAATGGCCTGCACCTGTCACCTCTGGGATTCCGGATACTGGCTAAGGCTCTTGCCGCCCTATAGTTCCTTTTTAGGCAAGGTTCAAATGACAAATTCATCACCGTAACAGGAACAGGCAAGCAAAAATTGAGGGTAATGCTACTCAATGCTAGAAGTCTAAATCTCAAAATGCACTCACTTGAGGCACTCCTTAAAATGGAGAACATCGATATCTGTGCAGTGACTGAGACCTGGTTCAAGGCTCTAGAGAGCACCCCTGCATTACCAGGCTATAACTCATACCACACTTTTCAGCCATCTAACCTGGACCAGAACACCAAAGGCGGAGGTGTGTCCATATTCATTAAGGATATCCACACCTCCAGGCTAGTTGCGCAGCATAAGGCATCCGAGGTTATCCAAGTGCAACTAACTCTGGGCAAAACTGCAATCCAAATTGTAGCTTGCTACAGATCCCCCACCATGCCCCAGGATTCCCACTCCTCTTTTCTTGATATACTGGAAAATATTAGGGTTCAACCAAACACACTAATAATGGGCAATTTCAACTACCCTACCATTAACTGGGAAGACTACTCATGTACCAACTCCTTCACTCAACGTTTTCTGGAATTCATAAATTCTAATGTCCTGGATCAACTTATCCACAACCCCACCAGGGGCAGCAATATCCTAGACCTAATCATTGCCAATATGAATGACTGGTGTTCCACACCTGAAATCAACTCCTCGTTGGTCAGATCCAACCATAAGATAATCACCCTAGATATCCGCATCCCGCCCCCACCCACCATTAAGGAAACCATGGTAAAAAATTTCTCCAAAGCCAACTTCATGCTTTTTAAGACAGAAGTGGCAAACTTCATGACACCCATGCAGATGGACAATACAGTTATGACTGCTGAATCCTAGACAAATGCACTCAGCACTTACACAACTGCATGGATCATGCTATCCTAAACAGAACCAAGACGCTATCCTCCAAAAAATGGAAGCCAATATGGTGGTCCCCTACCATAAACAAACTCTACAACAGAAGGAAGAAACTGTTGCAAAAGAGAGTAAAATCCCATGAGTGGATGAGTTCCCTGGTCAGCCTCAGTAAGAAGCTGAGATCCCTTATAAGATCCTCCAAAGCTAGCTACGAAAACAAAATTGCCACTGATTCTAAGGGCAACCACAAAGCATTCTATAGCTATGTCAATAATCTCAATGGCAACACCCAGATCTGCTCTGAGTTACAGCACAATAGCATGAAAATTACAGAACCAACTGATATTGCCAACATCCTGGCAGATAGGTTCAGTGCTAACTTTAGCCCCCACTGACCCCCTAAAGGGCCCATATCTGTACAGGAAGAATGCAGAGTCCCTGTAATCACATCTGTGCAGGTAAAAGCTGCACTTTCTAAAACCAAAAACACAGCATCCATGGGACCGGACAACATCCCAGGCTGCGTTTTACATGAACTTCAGAACGAACTGACTCCCCACCTAAGCACCATGTTCAATCATAGTCTCACATCAGGCTTTGTGCCCACTGAATGGTGCACAGCAACAGTTATCCCACTCCACAAAGGGGGAGCCACCACTGATCCTGGGAACTATCGCCCTATTAGCCTGACGAGCCTGGTCTGCAAGGCCATGGAACGTAGCATCATGGAACTCATAAACAAAGACATTGGTAACCTCCAAACTCTGGACCCCACCCAGTTCAGGTTTGTGAAAGGCAGATCATGCCTTCTGAACCTGATCGACTTCTTTGAGGCAGTCACCAAAGCCATAGATGAAGGTAAGGTGGTTCACACAGCCTATCTTGACCACGCCAAGGCTTTCGACATCATCCCCCATTCTGGAATTATAGCTAAACTCACTAAACTAGGTATAAATCCCTGTCACAAGATGGGTTGCCAACTGGCTCACTGACAGAACCCACACTGTAAAAGTTGCAGACTCCAAATCCAACTTCAACCGAGTGACAAGTGGAGTACCACAGTGTTCAGTCCTGGGACCTCTCCTGTTTGGTATCTACTTTTCTGAAGTACAGGCTAACAGAGAAGGCCTCTGGCTAACGAAGTTCATAGATGACTGCAAACTAGCAGCCATAGTCGAGTCCCCAAATGATGTGGACATCCTACAGAAGGGCCTCACTGAGACAGATGCCTGGTGTCAGAGGCATGGCCTCAAGCTCAATGCCAAAAAGTACATTGCCATCCCCTTTGGTAAAAACTCTGTACCCATGAACTACCACATAGACGGCAGTCTACTTAACACCGAATGTGTGGTAAGAGACCTTGGGATCCAGGTGGACAGTAGTCTCTCCTTTGATAATCACATCACCACAGTAGTCAGGAAATCCTTCTATGTGGCACACCTCATCATAAAAGGGTTCTCATTCAGGAAAAAAGAGGTTATTGTTCCCCTCTACTCGGCACTCATTAGACCTATTATAGAGTACAACGCCCCTTTTGGAATGTACCTCACAAGACATCTGCAGCAGCTGGAAAGGCCACAGAAGTACCTCACAAAGAAGATTACTGGCCTCAAACAGATGCCCTACACTGACCATCTCAAAAAACTCCAGCTTTACTCTGTAGCATATCGCCTACTCTGAGGAGATCTCTGCCTAACATATAAACCTATGTTAAACCGAGAGCTGCTGGACATGCTACACCTTAAGAAACCCCAATCCCTCCGAGCTACACACTTTAGGGACCTAAACCTTGTCACTACAATAAACAGGACATGCTGGAGGGATAGATTCCTGTCTCAGAGACTTCCTATACTCTGGAACAAGCTACCCATCTATGTCAAGCAAAGTTCCTCATTAGCACTCTTCAAGAAAAACCTTGATGAGTGGTTGGGAAAAAGGAAATATACCCTAGGGATCACTTCTGTGGCTCTGCTTGACTTTCTTGGGTGGCATAAGCCAGAGAAACTTGTTGGCTAGGCTTACTTAGGCCCTTGGGACTATAGCCTAGTACCTACCTATGAACCTATGAAAATGGGAGCTGTGAAACAGAAGAAGATTCAGCTTCTTGTTCTTCTGGTAATAAAGACCACAGATAGACTGTCCCATTGAAACCTTTTCCAGTGTTTCAAATGCTTGAGAGACAGAAAAAAGCACAGCAGTTGACTAGAAGAACTAAAAGTACTTTGGAAAAGAAGCAAACACCGGATTTGGGAGAGGGAGATAAACAGGAATAAAACCAGCAACTCAGAAATTGACAAGTAAATGTGGGATTTTAAAGTATTAATTATATTCGCGAAACATGACAGAACAAAAAAGTCTGGAAATATTGGACTTTTTTTCTTTGTTAAACTTGTAGGGGACTCTAAAGCGCATGTCCTCCTTCATGTCATTAATGTTTGGAAGAACACCTTGGAGACAGGTAGAGGAAGGAAAGAGTTAATTGCAAGTAAAACAAACTTTTGTTCTTAACAGTAATATTTGTATAGTGCATATCTGCATGCTATAAAGTTAAGATCTCAGTTATTTTCAAGTGTAATGGGTATACTAAAGTAAACAGGTGCTTCTGTCTTTTTTATTTGTTTTCTCTTTCTCCTTGTTCAGTTTTAAGAAATGTAGGTACTGTAGTGTAAAAAAAAAAGAAGAAAATTATGTTCAAAAGACTATGATACAAGAAAAACGTATGTGCTTTTTCTCATTCTTGTGTATTGGAATGACTGGATTAAGGCTCTTGGATTTATCTAGTAACAAGTTTTAAGAGAAAGCAATAAATAAAAAAAAGAACATTGAATATAATAAAGCTCTTCTCTAGCAAATTAATAAATAAATACTTGTAGAAGCAACTCTATATCTGGTTCTCATGTCTCCATGGAGACAAACTGATAAAAATCAATAAAAACAGAATCATTCTTTCTTTTAATGCCTAATATATAATGTTTTCTGAAAGCACTCAAATGTTTTCCATTCTGGGAGAGCAATAAAGATAAGACATAAAAAGACAGCACTTAGTAGAAGCACAACCTGTACCATGCATCTTAGCATGGATAACATTCCATTTAGGTTAATCCAAATCCATGAGCATGGCTGTCAATTTGGGGCAATTGTTCCTGTTAAAAAGGTAAAATTTCAATATCTTAAGATGTACATAGTTTTGTGTATTAATATTAAGTTAATAGGTTTTTGTGGTGTATTGAGGCTACATTTGTTTTTTGTTTGTTTGAGGGATTTCAATAAAACAAAAAGTTTTGTAAGAAACAAGTATATAAAAGGTCAGCCTGCCAAACATTAGTGTGTGCGCATGTAACACAAAAACTGGAACTAGATACTTGACAAAAAAGCTATTACAAATAAAAGTTGGAAATAATTATGTTTTAACATAAGTACCCTTTCAATTTTATCTTTAAATGTTAATGCTGTCTCTCACACACACACACACACACACACACACACACACACATATATATATATATATATATATATATATATATACACATACAAAAAAGAGTAGTGAACTGATTGATATCAGAGTATAGGCAAAGAGAAAGAAATGGGGGGGGGGGCGGTCCTAAATGAAAGTCTAGCACTGGTAGAGTTTTTAGTAGAATCTAGAACAGAAGCTGCTGTTAGAAAAGGAATAATTAGTAGAGCATATAAAATATTGCATGAAAACTGTAAGAATCACTCAGAAGAGGTTAGAAAGGATTGGGAAGAGAGACTGGATAAGCAATTCACAAAGAAACAATGGAGGATATATGTATGTCTCCCAAATATGCAACAAAGTCTGAAAGATTTAGGATATTTGCTTGGAAGTGTTTACATAGGTATTTTTATACCCCAAGTAGACTCCAATTTTTCCTCAGGTAGACAGCAAATGTTGGAGGTGTGATTGGGAAGAAAAGGGTAAATGGGAAAATATTTTCTGGGAGTGTAATGAGTTGGCAGACTTTTAAAAATTCCCTGCAGATTGTTCTGTCAAAGATACTAGGTGAGCAAATTAGTGTAACTAAGGAAATTATTTTTTGAGCTATGATACAAAATTGGAACTGCCTAGACATAGTAAGGACCTGCTGATTCTAATTATGGTGGCTGCCAAAAAAGCAATTACTAGAAAATGGAAAAGAATGTCTAAATCAAGTTTACTAGAAGTAGTGAAAATAGTAACAGAGATAAAACAGTTGGAATTGGGATCTTTAGAAAAGGGTAGGAAAAAATAACGTAGGAAAAAAATCGGAACTGGAAGAACAATATGTGCAGAAAACAAATGAGGTTTAAAAGAAGGCAGTATTTGAATGAGCTATGTAATGTTGGATCGACAATGACTGATTATAAGTGATATAGAATGTTTATAATTATGGTTATGTCAAAATGGTTTGTTTATATTTATAGAAATGTATGATTACCTATGTCATACGTGATAATTTAATAAAGATGTTTCTTGTTTAAAATAATAATGACGGACAAGAGCTCAAAATCAAGAACAGATTTTAAATACTGGTCTTATGTACTTCAAAATTTGCTAGGATAACAGGTTTCACATAAACATGAATTTTCTGCAGCATTTAAAGTTTGAAAAGCAAATGCTGATCATTATGTACCGAATGCAAACCTCAAATATTTGCCAGAAAACCATACATTTTTGGAGGAACAGACCAAAAATATGAGGCTAGATTAGGGGCAGCAGAGAGCTATGGATTAGTAACAGAAGAATGCCTTTTGAAAAAATAATTATCGCAGATAATATGTCTCTTCTCAGTCCAACTAGTGCTCTTCATGACCAATAATATATGCAGATGACAGAAGATATATAAATGCACTGAGAGGTGGACCTGTCTGAATACGAGAACAAAAGCAATGGGTTCCACAGCCTTAACATATACATTCATACATATATTTACATTATAGTTTGCAGCCTTATATTAGGACACTCTTTGACAACAATCATTTCAGGACTGTCATGATGCATTAAGTTTGGCCTATACATATAAGTTATGATGCTGAGTGTAAATGTAGCTAGTTGCAGGGAAACATGCCTAGAATCTATTTAATTTAATATAATTTTAATAGTACATTTAAAAAGGAAGATCTGGGGGTAGGGAAAACAGGATGGGTATGAATGACAACTATGTGCAGGTTGTAATAATTTAATTATAAGTAAACTTTTCTTCCTGGAGAAAGCAGAAAAACTCTATAATTCTATATAACTGTACTTAGTACAGAAGGAGCGTTCTGTATAAAACTTAGTGGCAGTCCCTTGATTCACAGATCTGTACCATAGTTTGCTGTGTTGGTGTAGAGTTTGAAGCCCTGACATTGATGCAGGTTATACAAATTTGAAATCTGATCCCAGTGCTTGAAGAGCTGGCCTAGTGACATTGGCTAATCAAGCAGCAGTCAGCTGCCACTTTTTTTTTGTGTTTGTGTGTGTGTTGGGGGGGGGGGGGTTCTAGTGCAGGACACTTCTTTAGTGGAGAACAGGAGGTCAGCTTTGGTTGCTTGAATGGTATGGCTGCATCGGAGATGGATGATATGTCTAGATGGCAGAATTAGTAATCTCACAATCTCACCACAGGCTCCTCGTTGTACCATTTTTATGCAAATTAGTCACCGGGGTAGCTGTAAAAAAATTCAAATGAATTGTAGCTGATGGCCATCATCTGAAATTCCCCATGGGATTACCAAAGTATATCCCTCTGGAAAAAGAAGGCCCTCATGAGGTGGTGTTTGGTACTAAAGCTAAATGGCCTTGTGTAACAAAAGGATCTGTGGTGTATTGGAACACCTTAGATAATCAGGCTGGTAAGGCTTAAAAGAAATCCTAGTCCCAAAGAGCTATGCCAAAAAAATTGGATATATTTTCATGCAGTGGAGATGATTTACATTTCCTTTGCTCAATCTCAGTTTTCATTTTATAAAACAAGGTGATAAATGGACAGAACAGGCCACTTTTTGATAGACTATGTTTTACTATACAGACTAGTTGCTACTGTCACCTAGCTTGCAGTAGCCATATCTGTGTTCTTGATGTATGCCTCAGTGTGTCTTTGTAGCACTTCCTTTGACCTCTCTGGATATTTGGCTTTGGAGGAAGGTTGCTTTCTTTTTCTTATTTAAAATAGAGATAAGTAAGCCATCTTCATTACACATAACATATATCTGCACTGCTAATGTAGAGCAAGCATATTAAGTTCTAGATTACTATTTTCAGTGCTGGAATAAAATAAATGAACATTAGAAAATATCCACAGAGAGAAAAAGAGAGAAAGAGATGGACCTTTCTGAGGCTGTCCTCCCCTGCTGCTGCTGCTGCTGAAGAAAAAGAATGATGGTTTAGCTTGCCAGTGCATTGTGATACACACCAAGTACAGTATGCATTTCACAGGGGCTGATTCTTTGTTTTTGAACACCTTTATTAAATTAGCATTTAAGACATATGCATACATACATACATTATTCGAAAAGAAAACAAACCATATTAACATTAGTCACGTTCGCGCATTATACATTACCTTCTATGTTTACTTTCTCTTTTTTAGTAATTATTCACTCCATTACATAAATTGCTCAATTATACTGTCTTCCCTTTAACCTCAGTCCTCCTCATGAACATTATTCTGCATGTATTGTTCACACAAATACCTATGAAGGTTTGGAAGTTGTGATTGAAGAAAGTTATAAAGATCTAAAAGGAAGAGAAGCACCAACATTTTGAAAGAAATGTGAGGTGGCTGTATTTCCTAAAGACGGAAAAGACCCATCAGATCCAGCTTCATATAGACCCATTTCAATTTTAAACCATGATTATAAAGTTTGTTTTTGTCTATACTAGATAAAAGAATGTGAAAGGTGTTGTTAATATGTGCTTTTGTGGAAGGGAGAGAAACATTTCACAACATTAACAGAACAATGATGATCCAGAGGGAAGCAGAATATAAGAAAATATCACTGTTGAAGGTTGGCTTTGATTCAAAGGAAGCATTCAGCAGAGTAAGCTGGGACATTATGAGTAGGACAATGAAATAATTTGTATTCCCTGATACAATAATAATGTTAATTAAGAGGCTATATGAAGGATCAAAGGTAAGAATTAAAGTAGGAATATTCCTTTCCGATAAGTTGCTTTTGAACAGAAGAATCAGAGAGGGGTATCTTCTTTCCCCTTTGTCATTTGCTTTATATTTAGAGCCATTGGCAAAGAAAATAAGGGAGTCAGTCTTCATTAATAAGCAGTGTACAAATAATTTTGACAAATGTAGAAAGACAAAAAAGAACAAAATTGTAATTATAAATATAAAAATATAAGATAAAAAACAAGGTAAAAACAGTTTCCAAAGGACTGCATCACTGGATGATTGTAAGAACTGCTGTCTATTTGTAGGCTTTTGTAGTAGAGGCAGAGGGAGTGGTGGCAGAAAAGGTTGCTGCAGTAGTTGTTAGAGGAGGGGGTAGAAAGTAAGTTGGGTCATAGCATAAACAAGACCAACATAGACAGAGAGTGTCTTTTAGAGTTGTTTTGAAAGTGTTTGTGTTAGAGATCTGCCTAACACTTAGGGAAAGTTTATTCCAAGTGTTAGCCACTGAGTAGTTGTACAGGAGTTTTCCAATGTTTTTCTTGGGAGCATATACTTATAGAATATGCTGTTGGGAGCTACAGAGAAGCCGGTTAGGAGTACATGGCTGGATAATGGAAGAAAGGGAGGGGCAGGAGGAGGGTTCATGTAAGATGGAATGGGTGAGGAGAAGCTGTGGTATTAGGATCTGATAATGAAATTTCAGCCACAGTAGGTTTTTCAAGGCTAAGCAGTGGTGAGAGTGGTAGGGTAGGTTGGGAGTGACTCTAGCAATTTTGTTATAGGTGAGTTCCAGTTTAGACAGAAGATTGGCATGGATGTTAGTGAGAATGGGGACCATATAGAGTAAGGTGGAGAGTAGGAATGCTTGAGCAAGGGAGAACCTGGAAGCATTTGTGAGGACTTTTTTATGCCTATATAGCGAGCCTTACTTTTGATGTGTCTTTTTAATGCACTGTTGAATATGGAGATCAAACTTTTGTTGGTCATCAATAATAACTCTCAGCAATTTAGTGTGAGGGTCAGCAGTGATGATAGTGCTGTTAAAGGAGGAGACAGTAAATGTATCTTTGTGATGTTGGAGGGATTTAGGGAGGAATAATTGAAGTTTAGTTTTCTTTGGGTTGAGTACCAATTGATTGGAAGTTAACCATTTTTTAACAGAGTGGAGAGACTGTTGGGTGAGGGTGTGAAGGTGAGTGATATTGTCAAAGGAGGAGATGATTGTGGAATCATTAGTGCATTGTATGACAGGGAAGAGTGGAGAAGAAGAGTATAGGTCATTAGTAAAGATATTGAGTAAGAGGGGTCCAAGGATGGAGCCTTGGGGTACCTTTGTTTGTACAGGTGAGAATGGAGAGATGCTTGACTGTCATTTAACTGCCTGGTGTCTATTGGAGAGAGAGCTGGATAACCAAGAAAGTGCAGAGTTGGAGAGATTGAGGGTAGCTAGTTTGGTTAGAAGAAGTTGGTGGGAAAAAGTGTTGAAGGCTTTGGAGAGGTCTAGAAACAGACAGGAGATCAGCTTGTTGTTGTCACGAGATTTTGCAATAGTGTTAGTGAAAGATATGAGAGTAATAGCTGTACTATGTTTGTGGTGGAAACCAGATTGTATAGGTTTAAGGATATTTTCTAGGTAATCAAGCAGCTGTTTATGTATACATTTTTCAAGAATTTTTGAAAGGGGGATAATATGGCAATAGGCCGAAAATTAATGGGGTTGGTTGAATGGCCACGTTTATGCAGGGGTATGACATGTTTTTTTTTCCAGATTTCAGGTACAGTGCTTTCTGAAATATTAACTTTTAGCCCTATGAAAAAATGTACTGGTTATCAGATAAAACTAAACTGTGCACTATTCTATTAAATGCATTTAAATATTAAGGCTGCTAGGGAGGCTACTATCTCCTATTCACTTCCCATAATTTCAAATTTTATATTTCACTGAACTACATGTCATTGTACCTTAACTTTTGCAATTCCCTCAGCAGAGAATGCTCAGAACTCTCAAGATTAATTGCTTGCACCTGCAGATAGCTTCTCTCCATGTAAAAGTAATCAGCAATGAGAGAAAACAGCTAATAACTGCAGATGCACAAAGGAAACTTTGTAAATTTTACTCAGAACAGAATATACAACTGCCTTCAGCTGCAAACAGTTTATCTCTATGCAAACATAGTCAGCAATAAGAAGAAAAAGCAACTAACAGCTCTGCAGATACACGAAGGAATCTTTGAAAATGTTCACTCAGACCAGAATGTTCAGCTGGCTATAGCTACAGACTTCTTGACTCCCACTGATAACATTTGCTAATGGGGGAAAAAACAAACATATATTTGCTGATGCAAAAAAAATTAGCATTTTTCATTTAGTTATTAATTGTTGAGACTAATCTCCCTTTACCCTTGATATAATTACATCTTCCCTAAATATTTCCATTTGTGTCTTTTCTTCATTTACCTACTCCTCTGCTCTATACAGGTTTTCATAAAATTTCTGAAATGTCTCTAATACCATTGTATAATCTCCAGTTATGTGTTTTGTTATAGGCTCCCTAAGTCTGGCTACTCTTTCTATTTTCTGTTGCCACAGTTGCTGTATTAAACGTTTTTGCACTCTGGAGTTATCAGAAAATGATTACTTAACAACACTCATAAACTCAAACTTATTATCAAATGCTCATTTTTTCTTTAACACTCCACACGTCCCACTCTTCTTATTCTGTGAAACTCCCCTTCTTTTGCAAAACTTGAACCTTTGTCAACCCCTCTAAGTAATTTCAATTATTTCTTTCCCATCATGTTCTCTCTCCCTCTCTTATTTTTCCATGTTTAAACTATATTTTCATTGTAACCCACTTACTAGATATCCCTTCTGAACTAATTTCTTTCTTAATAATTCTTTAATAACACCCACTACACATTCTTTAAATTTTTCTCCTTTTAACAAATAAATATGAAAATGCCAATGTGCTGTTCTTACATCATTACTCTACATCTGTTCTTAGTTTTTATTTGTGTATGATCTGATACAGTTATTAGATGAGTCTCAAAACTTTCAGTTAAAGAAATTCCATGATGGCTGCACACTGCTTAACTCCTTGATTAGAGCTCTCCCAGTGTGAAAACAGAAACTTTAAACAAAGCCAGTAAAAACCTTCAGTTTGCTTAAAATTCAGTTACTGGCTAGTATACACAGCATGGATGCCAGGCATTTGGAGAAAGTACAAAAAAATCAGCTGGAAATTGAAAAAGAAGAAATCTGAGAAGCAATTTACAGGAAAAGATAAACCAAATGCACTCAGATATTCAAAATAAATGAAACACTGAAAGAGTATACAAAGTCAAATAAAGACTGTTAAAATAGAAGAAGCTTTAACTAGCTATTCAGATTCAGTGTGTGTATTCCAAATATTGTTATTAGAAAGCAGCCAAATCATACACTAGTAAAGATGCAATCATGCCAGCACAAAGAGTTGCACCTGACAAAATTGTGGAAGAAAGGAAAAGTATTAAAAATTGGGGTCAGCAGAATATTTGGGGAAAATGATTAGTCACTGTTCACCAGGCAGAAGAGAAGCAAGTTTATCTCAAAGCAATCAGGGTATGTCAAAAGGCAGGGGTGAAATTCAATCTGCTATATCCAGCTGTCTTCAGAATATCTTTTCTAGAAGGGTCAAATACATTTTTGATGCAGAACAGGCTAAGGAGGAATTAAAAAGTTTATCCAACAAAAACGGAATCAGCAAACAGAAAGAGGCACTGCTTTTTACTGTTTGGCCAGTGAAACCTTCTTCATTGTTTCTAAAGAAAATGTTTGAGGAACAGAAAAAAGTGCAGGAACTGACTAGCAGAATCAGGAGTACTTTGAATTTGAAACAGAGGCTATTGTTGGGAGATGGAGATGACCAACAACTTTGTGAAATTAGAGAATAAATGGGAGACTGTAAAGCAATAATGCCATCAGATGTATGATTAGACACATGAAATGTGGTTTTGCAAGACGTGTCTGAGAAAGATTGGAATTTTGTTGACTGTGTTAAACTGGTGGGTGAAAGCATATACCCTCTTCTCTGTCATTAATATTTAGAAGGACAATGAAGAGATTGAAGATGTAACTATAATTAAAATAGTTTTTATTCTTATTAATATTTTATAAAATATTATGATATAAATTACATGTTATATTGTGAATCAGTTTTGTATAGATTGTGTCAGGATTATTTTAAACATGAAGTGAAAGCAGTCTTATCAGTGACTGCTGTTTATGTTAAAATATTAAAGCAAGAAAGTATCTGTTCTTGGTTGTAAAGTATCCATGCTTTTCAGTGTAGCAGGGTACGAGAGGTTGGAAAGAAGTAAGATAACGTTAATGTAATCTTGTGATCTTGGGATGTTGGACTGAAAGATGTAGAAGCGAATTGATCTCATTATATGTAGAATTAAGACAATAATCTCTCCCGTTTTTATATGTAGATGGGATAGCTGAAATAGATATAAAACCAATCAACCTGCCAAACACGAACTAAGAATTGCTACACTCAATGTAGGTTCACTGACAAGATGCAGTTTGGAAGTGGATGACATGATGGTCTATGCCTCAAATCAGGGTTGTGATAGTAAAGAAAAGAGTGTATTCAGACAGCAGTTGCAGGACTTACTAACTAAAGCAGGACAACATGAATTGATGTTGGTAGTAGGTGGTCTGAATGCACATTATTGAGACAGACTTAACAGGATATGAGACAAGTGAAAGAATACAAAAGCTGGGTAAATGCCTGGTATACACCTCAAGCGAAAAAATGAAAAAAACAATGGTTAGACCACAGCTGAAGATATAAAAATGGAATTCTCCACGCCAGGAAATAAATCACTTGCAGCTTCACAGTAGTGCCCTTTATAAAACCAAAAGTTGTGACTGAGATGTAGTAGTCAAAGTAGGAAACAATTCACTTGCAGTTTCACTCCAGCTGCCCTTTATTAAACAAAAGTAAGCGCTTCCGCGATCTAAATCAACTGATCACTTCTTCAGACTCATAAAAAACAGTTAAAACAATGATATTTAAAATATGTTTCAACCAATGAAAACACATATAGAACTATGACATAGACTAATTAAAGTTACATACATCAGTATATCAATGTGCCTTGTATTCTGCATAAAATAAAATAAAATATACATATAACAAACACATTTATGTAGTAATCCATATTATTCAGTGTTTTAGTGGTCTAGATTTTAAAAAAGGTTTCAAGGAAACAGCGTTGTTCAATCCAGGAGACCTATCTGCCTGAAGTAATAAAATCCATCTTTGTTTGCTTCCTCTACCTTATTCCTTATATCACCTCCCCTCTTACTTTTGTTTATTATTTCTAAAACCATGAAATTAAAAATATGCTTCCTATCTTCTTCTTCCGCATGTTTTGCTAAAGCACTTGTGTCTTTTTTATTTTTTATGTCTCTGAGGTGTTCAAGGATACGTTCCTTTAGACACCTATTGGTTTTGCCTATATAAAAGGCATGACATACAGTGCAGAAGCTGAAATAAACCAAGTTTTGTGTTCTACAGTCAGCATAAAAATCTATATCAATTATAAATCCTAGTATAGGATGTTTATATGTAGATTTATTATATAGATAATCACATGCTGTACAATTTCTGCAAGGAAAAGTTCCCTGCCTATCTGATTGTATCATTCCTTCATTGTTTCTAAATCTATAACAGAGTTGCCTTTTTAAAGATCTCTTGTTTCTAAAAGAAAAGCTGGGTCTATCTTCTAGCAATTCTCTCAGATCAGGATGTGATAATAAAATATTCCAATTCTTCTCGAAAATATTGCAGAACCTTCTGATGTCACTCGAATAAGTTATGGGGAATCTAACTTTAGAATCATGGCCTTCCTTGCTTTTGACTTCTTCTATAGTATTTGAAAAGAACGGTTTGCATCTCCCATCCCTATTTTCAATAGTATATTTAGAGCTTTCATTTATGTCTTTATTACTATAGCCTCTATTTAAAAGGTCTTTCTCTAGTATAGTCATTGTCTCCACAAAGCCTTCGTCTGTATTATGTAAGCGGCTTATTCTCATATGTTGTCCTTTTACTACATTTTTGTGTACAAATGTTGGGTGCATACTATTCTTATGCAGAATGCTATTTCTCCATGTAGATTTTCTATACATCCCTGTTGTAAGTTCATCTAAGGCTGTTTTCTTATAGAGATTGAAGATGTAACTATAATTAAAATAGTTTTTATTCTTATTAATATTTTATAAAATATTATGATATAAATTACATGTTATATTGTGAATCAGTTTTGTATAGATTGTGTCAGGATTATTTTAAACATGAAGTGGAAGCAGTCTTATCAGTGACTGCTGTTTATGTTAAAATATTAAAGCAAGAAAGTATCTGTTCTTGGTTGTAAAGTATCCATGCTTTTCAGTGTAGCAGGGTACGAGAGGTTGGAAAGAAGTAAGATAACGTTAATGTAATCTTGTGATCTTGGGCTGTTGGACTGAAAGATGTAGAAGCGAACTGATCTCATTATATGTAGAATTAAGACAATAATCTTCCCCGTTTTTATATGTAGATGGGATAGCTGAAATAGATATAAAACCAATCAACCTGCCAAACATGAACTAAGAATTGCTACACTCAATGTAGGTTCACTGACAAGATGCAGTTTGGAAGTGGATGACATGATGGTAAGGAGAAGGCTGGACATCCTATGTATCCAGGAGACAAGACAGAACGGCAGAGCAAAAAAGCTACTCACACTGGGATCCAGAGTCTACTAATCTGGATAAGGACAGACTAGAAATGGTGTGAGAATTGCGGTTAGGGAGAGGCTTCAGAAGACAGTGAAGGATGTCATCAGAATTATTGACATACCCATGGCAATTAGACTTCAATGTAAGAACATGGCACTATTGAAAATCTCAGTCTATGCCTCAAATCAGGGTTGTGATAGTAAAGAAAAGAGTGTATTCAGACAGCAGTTGCAGGACTTACTAACTAAAGCAGGACAACATGAATTGATGTTGGTAGTAGGTGGTCTGAATGCACATTATTGAGACAGACTTAACAGAATATGAGGACTGCCTTGATCCATATGGTTGGAGCAACAGGAATAAAGAAGGAGAGGCCATTCTAGACTTCTGTTTGGCAAATGGCATGATGGTGGCCAATACATGGTTCAGCAAGAGAGACAATCACAAATCACATACAAGACTGGCCAACGTGTAACTCAGGTAGACTTCCTCCTACTAAGGAAAGGGTGCTGGGGTATAATCGGTCATTGCAAAGTCATCCCCAGTGACACAGCTGGCCCAGAGCATAAACCACTGGTTGCAATAATCGGTTGCAAGCAGTGGTCAGAGAAGGCTCCAAGGTCAACAGAGACTAAGCCAAAGACCTGGAAGTTGACTGGAGACAAAGCACAAGAATTCAAGAAAATACACAGGAAGAAGTGGAAATAGGTGGAAGTGAAGAAGAATGGTAGCAGCTCAAAATTGCATGTGTGAGGACTACAGAACAGACATGTTGCTGAGCCAGGTATGGAAATAAGGTACACAAGGAAAGTGGTGGTGGAATGCAGAAGTCCAGGAAGTCATCAAAAGAAAGAAGGACATAGGAAGAGTGTGAAATAGAAAATATGGACCAGGCTAGGAAGGAATACTTGTTGCCTAACAGAGTATAACAGAGGAGTTGTAATAGCAAAGAACAAGACATCAGAGGCATACTACATGTTTCTGGAAAATGATTTAGTAGATGACACAAAGAAACTCTTATCAGGTTGTAAGCATACCTCTCAACCTCTTCACACAAGAAATCTGGACAAAGCCAAAAATAATGGGAGGACAAAGTCCCAAAAATAGGGACATATTTTAAATATTGCTCTTATAAGATTTGAAAGTTGCTAGAATAAAAGGTTTTGTGTTAGCATGCATTTTCTGACAGATATGAAGTCCAAAACTCAGATTATCTGTCATTGTTTAGTGATTTCAATCCTCAATGATTTGCCAGAAAACCACAAACTTTATGAAGAACAGACAAACATAAGAGGCACAAATCTGAATATTTTGCAAAAATCTGAATAGCTGAGAGTTATGGTTGCAAGGCAAGCACAGAAGATAAAGAAGATAGTTAGGCACCTTTTGTATGGGATACCAGCAATAATTTGCTGACCAGTCCATAAGACATCAAAGGCAGATGGAAGGAGTACTTCCTGTGGCTTCTCATTAAAGAAAATCCCACAGAAGCTGTACCGCCACAGTCACAGCCAATGATGAAAGAAGAGGAGTAACCCACTCTAGAAGAATTAAGAATAGCACTAAGGAAAATGAAGGCAGGGAAACAGCAAACTCAGATGAGGCCACAGCAGACATGTTGGGTGAGATAGGGGAGAAATATCTCCTGAGAGTGCTCACAGTAGTATGGAGAGAAAGGCATATCCCAGATGACTGGAGAATAAGCATACTAGTGCAAGGACAAAGGGGACATTCACAACTATAGGCAGTATAGAGATATCAAACTCCTGTCACAATGCATGAAAGTTCTGGAGAAGGTGAATAATAAATGAATATGCAGAGCAGCAGAAAGTAAGATGGGAGATGAGTAGTTCGGATTGAGATCAGGATGTAGCACAACTGACCCAGTGTTTGCTATGACACATGCAGTTGATAAGAAGCTAGAGATGAGGAAAGAGTTCAACTGGGCATTCTTAGACTTGGAGAAAGCATATGACAAGGTCCCAAGAAAACTGATTTGGGCAGTCTTGTGGTGGTTTGAAGTCTAAGACACATAGGCAGAATTAGTACAGGCTAGGTACTAGGACTAATGACTCAAGTATGGACAGTGTTTGGTCTCATATAGGGGTTTCCAGTAGGAATGGTATACATCAGGGTTCAGCTGTTTGCTCACTGCTGTTCCTACTAGTGATGGACTACATTAACAAACAGGTTGGAGGAGACAGATCAACAAAGTTGCTGTATGTATAAGATGTGGCATTACAGGCAGACTGTGAGCAATAACTTCAAAAATGGATAGGGGAATGGAATGTAAAACAGAAGGCACATGGGATGAAATTGAGTACAGATAAGATAATTGTAATGGCAGCAAATGAGGGAAGTCAAAAGAAGCTGAGAATTGAGATAGAAGGGAAAATAGTATCTGAGAGGGGTGGCTGAGGAGAAGGGAAGTCTGAATGAGAAGGTCAACGCTAGAATCAGAGCGCATGCAGCCAAATGACACAGCATGTCAGGTGTAGTGTATGACATGAAGGATGTCAAAGAAGCTGAAAAGTAAGGTGTACAAAATAGTGGTGTGACCAATATTACCATTTGGAACAGAAACCTAGGCAGTAAAGGCACAGCAGTTCAGGAAGCTAGAGGTGATGGAGATGAAGTGTCTGAGATGGGTGGATGGATGCACATTGTGGGACAGACAAAAACATTAGGCCATCAGAGCAAAAGCCAAAGTAGCTCCAATTGCAGAGAAGGTCAAAGAGAATAGGCTATGGTGGCTTTGGCACATGTGCAGAAAAGTAGAAAACTATTTGGTGGAGAAGATTTGGGACCATCAGGAAGAAGGCAAGAGGAAATGAGGGCATCCAGAAAAGAGGTGAATGGACTATGTGAGAGAATACCTGCAATAGTCTGGCATGACTTTTGAAGAAGGTAGGAGAGTGGCATTGATTCAAGAGAGATGGCGACAGTTGGTACAACACCTTGACCTCACAGAAAATGGGAAAAAAGGCATTGATGATGATGGTGATGATATCTAGATTAATGTCCTTGGTTTAAGCTATAAAAACCTTTTTAAGCAAATAGGTTTGAAAAACAAGGCAAAATGATGAAAGGCATGGACAATGGTTGTGTTCTTGCATTTACCAAGTCACTGGCTGTTTCATCCATTAGCGAATGATCTCAGTGGGGGGTGGGGGCAAGAAGTCTACAGATGCAAGCAATTAAGTATGAAAAGCATGTACACTGTGTTCTGAGTGCAATTTATAGATTATTTCATGCATCTGCAAAATTACTAGCTTTTTTATTATTACTAACTTCTTTTACTTGAAGATGTCTACATATGTATGCAGTTAACCATTATACCTCAGAATACTCTGTACTTCATACAATTCCCTCAGCACAGTGTAATTAGCATTTAAAAGTACATCAGTGAGCAGGTCAGTGAAAATCAAATGAAGTTTGAAATTGTTGGAACTAAATAAGATACAGAAGTAATTTAGAAAAAAACACTGCCCAATAGATATAGAAGTAGTTGTCTCCCCAGCAGCCTTACTACTTTAATGCATTTAATATAGCAGTACACTGATTAGTTTATTCATTTAAAGATAGCAGGGCTAAAAGTTAGTTTACTGAACCATGCAAACCGTTTTTCATCTCTCAGAGGGTATGTTGATGAGATAAAGAAAAGAAAAGAATAGAATAGAACAGATGGCAATCACTGTACATTGGAACAGTGACTCTAACATGTGTTTTAGCATGGATAACTTTAATTTAAGAATAATGCCAGTGGGTGTAGTCATGGATTTGAGGCAAGTGCTCCTGTCTGGAGGGGGTAAACTTCATTTTGTGAAAGATTACATAGTTTTGTGTGTTTGTTGTATGTTTAAATGGGATTGTGAGATTCTGAAAATCTATTTAGTTTCTTGTTTGTTTTCACTAATGTAAAATGTTCTGAAAAATGTGACATGGGTTCAAATGGAGATGGCAAGAAGCAACTACATACGAGTTCAGCCAGGCACACATTTATAGGTGCATGTAAACTAAAAAAATGAAAATAGATATTCAAGACAGCTATCATATATCCTAGGTGGGAGCAACAGCTTTCTAGCATAATGGGTACTCTATCCATATTATCATGGAATGCAAATGGGCTTACAGGTAAAGACAAAAAGTAAAGAGCATTGAATTATATGAAAAAATGTAGGTCGGAAATAATGTTTTATGAGACACATCTGGATATAAATAAGCATGTGAATTTGACAATAAAAGGAATTCAGGATGAACATTTGACATAATATTAGGGACAAAGGAAAAGGGGAGTAATAATACTGACTGCTAGAGGGGCTGCAATAATGATAGAAGAGTAAGAATTTTGCTGGTGTGTATTTATGTACCACCTTAATACTACTATTATGGTGCTTAAGAGAATTTTAGGAGAAATGAACAGCTTTGAGCATGGAATATTTTTTGGGTGGGGACTGGGACTTGATTTGCAATAGTGAGGATTTGTTGGGGGACCTAGAAGAGAAAATATAGCAAGATAGGGTAGATTTCTAGAGAAATAGTTTAATCCGGCCAAAGTATTCCTGCATCTGTATTGTTTGGATAATTGTTTTGGTTTCTGTCCTGTGTTTTAAATCAGATAAACCTGTTGCTCAGACTGCTGCAGAGTGACTGACCTACTGCCAGCTGTGATATTGAGAAAAGATAAGAGTTTATTCTCATTTTTTTGTCTACATTTTGATTTAATATCTCTGTAATCTGTACAACTGTTTTTCCCCACCCACCCTTCCAGTGCTTGTTTTGGTCTTTTTGTCTTGGTGGCTTTGAGTTGCCTGCCTCTGGTATTAAGTTGATACTGGACACTCCCACCCAGTTACATTACATCAGCTCATTCTACTGTTAATAGTGAGAACCTAGCAAAGGCCCACCCCTTTAACTTCTGCATATTGAATTATCTCATTATCTTCTACCTCTTCACTTTCTACTAAAAAAAAAAAAAAAAAAAAAAAAAAAAAAAAATGTTTCCTACATTCCTTGGAACTGGTGTAGCCCAGATACAGACTTGCTGTCTCCTGGACTTTTTGTATGCTAGCAGTGCTCTTAAATTTTTTTCCGTCAGATCTGCTAGTTCTCTGCTCTCCTGCACTTTTATTAACCTATTAGTCTAGCACTTTAAACTACTCCCTGTTCCAGAAAGTCTGCTCTTCAAACTTTCGCATAGAACTAGCTGGTTTGTCAGTAGTAGCACTAAAATCTGAATCCCTGTGACTAGCACTTGCTATGAAACCTGCTGGAAAGCACTAGGAAGCCTTAAACTGATACAAGCACTGAACTCTCCTTGTTAATAATGAGAAATTAATCATAGGCTCTAAACAGCCTATAATTGCAAAGTACTTTGCCAAGGTAAGGGAAAACAGCTCTTCTACTTTACAAAGGAATCACTGAACCAGGCATGTCCAACAGTCAGCTTCTGGTGATTTCTCCTGTCCACCTGGTGAATCTGGGCATACTGGGGCAATGCAGCAATTGCCTCATGTACACAGACAACCCTCTCCTCCTACCACCCAACACTACAACCTGCGAGAGATGCACTTACATAGCCAAACTGGAGCTCTCTCCACCCAAGATTCTGCTAGACAGTCAAGAGGAGAAGGTTAACACCTGCACTACACCTCAAGCAACACATAGCCCTTCAAAACTCATGTCTCCAACATCCACACATAGTAACACTAAACCCACTTATGCGGAGGCCCTTAGCATTAACCTGCCCAAGCAACAAGGACCTCTGAAGCTGAAATGGAAACAAACACCAATCACAACCAAAGTGTCACATAGCTCACAATACCAGTGTGGCACCCAGCAACAGCCCCTAAGGCAAGACAACTTGCCCAGCACATTAGTCATAGGTCACTCTATAGTCAGGCACACTGATGTCCCACTCACCAGGCTGAACAAGGAGAACATTACAGTCAGCTGCCTGTCAGGTGCCAGGATCCCCCACATCACGCATGCACTCAAGTCACTCCACAACAAGTACAAATATGACTCTGTCATTGTCCATGTTGGAGTGAATGACTTGAGACATACCTCCCTGGACTACATGAAAAGAGACATGGAAGAGCTCTCAGATCATGTGGCCCAGGCAGGTATGACCCTAGCCCTGAGTAGCATCCTGCCTTCGCCCAGTATGATACCACACTATAAGGACAAAATTAATGACTTCAACAATTGGCTAAGTTTCTGGTGTCATTCAAAGGGGATCCAGTATCTGTCTGCCTGGGATGACATGATCAACAGACCACAATGCTTTGCCAGAGATGGTCTGCACCTGTCACCTCTGGGATTCAGGTTACTGGCTAAGGCTCCTGCCACCCCTATAGTGCCTTTTTAGGCAAGGCTCAAAGGACAAAACCACCACCATAACAGATATAAGCATGCAAAATCTGAAGGTAATTCTACTCAATGCTAGAAGTCTAAACCTCAAAATGCACTCTCTCAAAGCACTTCTAAAAATGGAGAACATTGAAATCTGTGCAGTAGCTGAGACCTGGTTCAAGGCTCCAGAGAGCACCCCTGCAATACCAGGCTACAACTCTTACCACACTTTTCGGCTGCCAAACCTGGACCGAAACACTAAAGGCGGAGGAGTGTCCATATTCACCAAGGATATTCACACCTCCAGGCTAGTTGCCCAACACAATGCATCTGAAATTCTACAGGTACAACTAATACTAGGTAAAACTGCAATCCAAACTGTAGCTTGCTACAGATTCCCCACCATGCCCCAAGATTCTCACTACACCTTTTTAAACATACTGGAAAATAGTAAGATACAAC
This sequence comes from Protopterus annectens, assembly GCF_019279795.1. NCBI lineage: Eukaryota > Metazoa > Chordata > Ceratodontiformes > Protopteridae > Protopterus > Protopterus annectens. The sequence continues at coordinate 1,141,671,580 of NC_056746.1, forward strand.
CAAACACCCTAATACTGGGTGATTTCAACTACCCTGCCATTAATTGGGAAAACTACTCGGGCACCAACACCTTAGCCCAACAGTTCTTGGAATTCATAAATTCCAATTCCCTGTATCAACTAATCCATAGTCCCACCAGGGGCTCAAATATCCTACACCTGGTCATTACCAACATGGGAGATCGATGCTCCATGCCAGTTGTCACCCCCTTGTTGATCAGATCTGACCATAAACTAATTACCCTTGACGTCCACATCCCACCCCCACCCCCCAGTAGGGAAACCTCCATACAGAACTTCTCCAAAGCTAACTTCATGCTACTCAAGTCAGAAGTGGCAAACTTCATGACACCCATGCAGACGGGAACTGAAAGTCTGACTGCTGAATCCTACACAAAGGCACTGTACAAGCACATCCACTCATGCATGAATCATCCCATTCCAAATAGAACCAAAATGCTCTCTTCCAAAAAAAAGAAGCCAATCTGGTGGTCCCCTGCCAAAAACAAACTATACCAAGAAAATAAATGAGCAGCTCAATAACAATCCAACGAACACGGCAGATAATCCAAAAGTTTATTACAAGTCCAGTAAGCGCTTTTGGCCGTGTATCCAGCCTTCTTCAGACAAACAGATTTTAAATATACAATTATATATATATATATATATATATATATATATATATATATATATATATATATATATATATATATATAAAAAACCCAACCTCTCAATTAATCAATTAACATTAACTGATATTTAAAGTGCACTAATATAAAACAAATTGTGAAAAGTATAAAATATATACATCAAAAAACTATGCAATCCATAAATTAAATGAAATATTAAGTATTAAAATATTATCTATTATAAACTTTTAGTTTTAAAACACTAGAAAGAGAAACAGAATCATTAAGCCCTGGAAACTGTGTGGCATCTAAAAATACCTGCCACCAATATTCCTTAGACTCTAAAATAATTTTCCAAGGGCCTTTTCTTGGTGATGGCAGTACCTGCTCTAATATAAAGAATTTAAACGAATGTGTTGGATCATGCATCAAGTGCCTATATAACGCATTATTGTGTGAACTTTTTTTAATTTCATATGAGTGCTCATATATACGCTGTCGTAATTTTCGCTCCATTTTGCCTATATAATAGGCTTCACAACATGTGCAGAGAGCTGCATATACCACGCCTACCGTATTACAATTATATATGCTTCTTGCTTTTATCAAAATTCCTCTAATACTAATCTGATCTGCCTCTAAGATGTATGTGCAATAAGCGTACATATTACATTTTCTCATAGTGCCTGCCCTGTGCTGTAATGCATTAGAAAATTTAGAGTTTTTATTACACCAATCTTTAAGATTGTGATCTCTTTTATAAATAACTGTAGGCTGTGCACCCAAAATTTTAAACAAAGATAAATCATTTTTTATAAATGCCCAATTTTTGTTTAACAACATTCTAATACAATCAGAGTCATATGTAAACGTAGTAATGAATGTCACCTTATTATGATCGCCCTGATTATTCTGCGTTGCATTGTTGCTACCACTTAAGATGTCAGTATCAAGTTCATTAGGTGCAGAAGCAATTGTTGTATCTACAGTGTTTATATGCTGCAAATTAAATGAATTATGAATTTCAAGTAATGGTTTATAAAAACCTGAACATCTCTTATACTTAACTTCATGAAATATATCTTGAATAAAATATGCCGGATATTCTCTATTGGCAAACATTTTCATAATATATTGACATTCATGTATAAATTCATCAACAACAACACAGCACTGAGTGCAAATTTGGGCATTCAGCAAGGGAATAATTATTCAGTGTTTCCTGATCTCTCAACTTGGTTAGCGGAGAGATTTTCATTTAATATGACCTCTCCTGTCATGGAGCAACAGTCTGGTGGAGAAGGAGGTAATAACAATCCTGTTTTTGATATTGTTTCACATCTTAAAGTTTTTGATAACCTATTAGTGAAGGTTAAAAAACTGCAGTTGGAAATTTCCTACTTCAAAGAATGTTTGAAATGTAGAATAGTGCCTAAAGGTTTAAGGCACCACCAATTTCCCACTGGTTTGGTGCCTGATTCAGCCTTTCATCAAGAACTTTTGGTGCTTTTTGATCGTCAAGGTTTTGAGTTGATTGAATGCATAGTTAAGCACTATTCTATATGGGTGGAGGACCTTAACAAACAAGTGGCAGAATTAGACGCTAAGATAAAACTTGACAATGATTTCACCAGGTACAAATATGAATATAGTCGTATTTTTACCAGTATTGACCAGTACCTGGTGAAACTTAAAAATAACAAAGCTAAAAAATTAGAACGAGACACTACAGCGTATAAGGAAGGTAAAGCGTATCCACTTCCTCCTATAGCCCAAGTATGGAAAACTGTTTCTGAAGGTAGTTCTATCCCTGGTTACAATAACCAGCCAACTGTGTTTCATTACACTAATCAGTTGCCTAACACTATGGTACAAGTAAATGAAGATGTTAACCAAACTGAAAGACAAGGTTATACGGAAGTCAGGAGAAGTGAAAGACTGGCTAACATCAACAATCAGCGTAATTCAAAAAACTTGAATTTTTCCGAGGGGAACGGACGGGACAAGACCCAAACAATGGTACAACAAGAATCAGAGGAAAAGCGAAGAGAGTTAGGAGAGAAACAAGACTTGAATTTAATGTCTTATGGCACTAATGAATTACATGACAACTTAGTGCAACACATGATCCCTTTGGTCAATGAGTCTTGTGACTTTTCACCTTCTGAAGATGTAGGAAGTGTTTTTTCTAGTCTCCATTCAGGTCCATCTGACCTAGTGCCTATGAGAAGTAAACCTATAATTATTACCAATAGGACAAATGACTTTAAAGTGTACAATTTTTCTTCTACTGATATAGGTTCGGACATGGTGGATTTCTTTTCCAAAGGTAACACATATGTCCCTAAACAAAATTGTGACTTGGTGAGAACAATTATAGATTTAAAAACTTTTACGAGGAAATTGAACTTTAACTTGATGATGGGGTCTAATGTAACTACAGTTCAAGATGACCAATTTAGAATTCCTAGTACTTTTAACCCACCCCTTCATCCACTTATTTCTGTGTTTGAACAAATGTGTGAACTAGATATTCGCTTTAACGTTAAACATAGAGGTAAAATCCATACTAAAGAAACTATTTTACAGAAAGAGAAGGGATTTTTGGAGTTTATTAAATTACATGATATTAGAGTCTGTAAGCCTGATAAAGGAGGGGGACTGGTAATTTTTGATAACATGGATTACTACAACAGAATGGTAGACCTGTTAGATGACCCCGCCTATGAAGTTAGTTCCCGCTCGAAGACCAATCATGCATATTCGGTAATAAAGGATAGTATATTAGGCATGTTCATAGAGGGGCGAATTGAACAAAATATATTCAATTATATGTCTACACAATTTCCAAGGTACCCCTACCTTTTTGGAATTCCCAAAATACATAAAGATTTGGGTAATCCACCTATGAGACCTCTTGTCGATGGACGTGGGTCACCCACTTACCCATGTGCCAAGGTAATTGACTCTATTTTACAAAAATTTGTTAAACTTGAGTCACAAATGTGTAAGGATTCCTGGTCATTTTTAGAGATGTTAAATGGTTTAGACTTCAACCCTAACTACAACTTCCTTACCATAGAAGTTAAAGACCTCTACACCAGTATACCTCAAGATACTGGTATAGAGTGGGTAACTCGAGTTATGGTTAAGAATAAGGCTACAATAGATGAAATTTCACTTGTGAAAGAGCTCTTGGAAATTGTTTTATATAACAATTTCTTTATGTTTGGAGACAACTTCTTTCTTCAGAAAATAGGTGTGGCAATGGGCTCCCCTTGTGGAGCTAGCATTGCTAACTTAGTGATGGCCCATTGGGAGTCTGAGTATGTGTTCAAAAATGACAGTATTAAAACAAATTAGTCTTTTACACACGGTATCTAGATGATATCTTTATTCTGCTTAACGGTAACCAAAAGTCGAGTGAAACGGTATTAAATATTTTTAACACCTCAACTGATTTCTTCCGTTTCACTTCCACCTTTGATACTGATAGGATAGCTTACTTAGACATTAATTTATCAAAAAACCTTGCTTTGAAATGTTACCAGGCAAAAATACACAGGAAGGAAACATATTCGAACATGTTTTTACACTTTACCAGCTGCCACCCTTTTTACCAAAAACGTTCAGTAATTAAAGGTCAGTTAGTACGAGCAGCTCGTATAGTTTCTACTGAACAGGATTTCCAAGAGGAATGCAAACTCTTGGGAACGATGTTCACACAGAGAGGCTACCCTTTGGAGCTAATTTCAGGACTGATCTTAGAAGTGAGTGACAAACGTACTAAAGGAATGTATAAACCTATTTTGTCAATGAAAAAGATAGTTACCATGCAAGAGATCACATCAGAAAATATGGGAAATTCTGTAGTAACAGAATTGAGTGTCCTTGCCACACCTGACTCACCAGAAACAAAGTTCATTACAACCTATAATACATTCAGTTACCACTGTATAGGGATACTACGAAAAACTGGGTTATTTTTGCAAGTAACCCTAGTATATTAAACAAATTGGGTGAATACCCGGGCACTATATTTAGGAAGGGTAGGAATTTGAAGGTATTATATGAACAACGCCGGAAAAAACAACCAAAAATAACTGGTATGTACAAATGCCAAAATTGCAATTTTTGCAAATTAGTAACTGAATCCAACAGATTTGAAATAAATAATGTTCAATATAGACTGAAGTGTAGGGCCAATTGCAACACTAGAATGGTAGTGTACCTGGCTAAATGCCAGGGATTCCAGGCATTTTACATTGGTAAGACGGAGAGGAGACTCCGTGACCGTATGTATGAACACTCATATGCCATTAGCAGGAACAAACAAGACAATGCCCTAGCTAAACATGTGGCAGAATTTTCTGGACATCAGTTCAGATTTTTAGTTATAGACCAGCCAGAGCTCGATGTTAGAGGTGGTCCTGCACCATTGCAACTCGAAGAGCTGGAACTATTCTGGCAGATTAGACTTAATGCATATAATCTACCAGGTATAAATGAGACCTGTAGTTTGAGCAGTGTGTTAAAGCTTAAAAGTCTAAAAAGATGAATTTAGGAAAATATATTAATATAGAATGTCAGATTATTCTAATTAATTATTAATTTTTATATACATTTGGTTTTAACATGAATTAGATATAAACATATTTTAGATAGGAGAAGCTGTAAAGTGAATTGTTGATATATGTTTGATTTGTTTATATTGAATGTTCACACTGAAATCTACTCTAGTATGGTTTTACTTGTATATGAGAAATGTTCTATACACAAGAAGGACACATATCGATATGTGTTATTTAGTATATATAAATGATATATATAGATATATAGTTTTTCTTATATCTACCATTTTTTATATCAACTATTACCATAACTATTAGTATTATTGGAATTTCCCTTTATTCTTAGATTTATTACTACCACCATTTGGTTGTGAATGCTGTTTAGTATTTTTGCATAAGTATTTTACTATTGTCAGTGGATGGCTCTGTAATTAGAGAAGTTGGTTGCCTCTGTAAGTTAATTGATTAATCAACTAATTAACCCAGAGCAAAATGTATATATACTCACAATATGATTACCTTTGTTGTCTGAAGAAGTTTGCTGACAAACAAGCAAACGAAAAGTGCTTAATCTTATTAAATCTTTTTGGCTTTTACTGGTCTGCATTGGTTTTGCTGCTACCCGACTTGTTTATAAATTCATCATAGTCAGATACCATTCGGGCAGCACGAACCAATTGTCCCTTTAAAACTGCTTTTTTAACATGTAGTGGATGATTGCTTGTAAAATGTAAATACTTGTTGGAATGAGTTTGTTTCCTATAAATATTAGCTTTTAATACATTGCGTATATAATCTTTAGATATTAAAACATCCAAATAGGATATACTATCAATGGAAACTTCATAAGTAAACTTAGAAAATCAGTAACATGATTAATATAATGAATAAATTCATCAATAATATGTTTTGGACCATGCCATATGAAAAAAAGATCATCTAAAAATTGCAGTACATGTCAATGTATTGCATATATTCTGATTGAAACAAATATCTAATTTCCCACGTGGCCATAACAATATTAGCATACAAAGCCCCTACAGGGGAGCCCATTGCCACCCCTTTTACTTGCTTGAAGTAGTGTCCATCATGATATATGTAATTATTTGTTAACACTAACTCCAATAAATGCGTTATTATGTTTACATCATCTTGTGGAATGGGCTGTATATCCGTAATATAATCTGTAAACCATGCTATGCCCAAATCATGGGGAATGCTTGTAAATAAATCTTGTACATCCACAGTGATAAATGTAATATTATCAACATTATTTAAATGTAAATTATTTAACATGGACAAAAAGTCCCATGAATCACGACAAATATGATGTATATTATTGACTGTATGCTTCAACTGAATATCAATATACTTGGCCATGAAATACGTTTTTGAACCTCCTGCATCTACAATAGGGCGCAAGGATGGATTATATAAATCCTTATGTAGTTTGGGCAGACCAAAAATAATGGGCACTCTTGGATTCTTAACATGCATGTATATAAAAGCTTCTCTAGAAATTTGTTCCTGCCATAACATGTCTTCTAAATAATAATCTATTCTAGTGTTGGAGATGTTAATTTCATTCAAGGAGGCCTCAGTGTAAACATCATCATATAAAATATTCAAAAGCAATTGATTATAATCCATAGAGTTCATCACAACGAGTCCCCCACCCTTATCAGGTTGCATAAAATGCAAATCCCCCTGCGATTTTAATTGCATCAAGTTGTTATAATCTTCATTAGTAAAATTATTGTTATAACAACCGGAGACCATGTTATTACACTGAAGATGATGCCTAAAATCAAGTTCGCATATATCCTCAAAAAACTTGATTTTGGGGTGCAAAGGAGGATTGAACAGGCTTGGAATACGTAATGGGTTGTGTTCCATGGTCTGTGCATTATGATGCAAAACTGCCAAATTTAGTTTACGAACAAACAGTTTTAAATCAGTTATTAAATCTGTGATTCTTGCTTTTCTACCCGGAATGAAGGTGAGACCTTTGCTGAAAATGTCAGCATGCTGAACATTGATAACAGCATGACTATAATTATAAACTTTAAAGTCACCTGCTGTATTATATATAAGTTGCAAGTTATTGTTGTCGCAGTTCTCACCTTCATTGGTTATCGGAAACTGCTGGATGAGCCTGTTCTCTGTCTCCTCCATGTACGAGTTGTGTTGGTTCTCGTTGCATAACCCCCTTTGTTGCGTAATCGTTCCGATCTGCGGGGATATTCTGCTTCTAAAGGGGCTTGTTGTTGATTATTATCAATGCTCCCCTCAACGCCCTGATTACCATCATCATCATGTGAAAAATGTACTGATGTTCTCATGTGCATATCATTGCGTTGACCTCGTACTGGTCTTGGATTAGCTTGCCCCTTTAAGTAATCCAATTTGTCTCTATGCAATTTCCAGGATTTTCTGTCCATGACTATTTTACTATATTTATCAACTTCTTTAAAAACTACCTGATATTGCTGTTGGCAAGCTGAAAACGCAGAATGTTGCTTTATTCTAGTATCAAGTGTCTGAATTTGCATATTTAGTTCATCCATTTTATGTGTATTATGTTTTACCAGCAAAGTTAAAAGCTCACATCCTTGCCGGTCAAACAGTAATAACAAATCCTTGTGTGAAGCACTGTTCTCAATTAAACCGGTGGGGAACTTCCAGTAACGTAAACCTTTCGGTATTTGCTGTCTTTTAATACACTCGTGGAAATAATTATTGTCATGTAACAATTTTCGATAATTCCAAACCAGGTCATGAAATTTATCAACCATGGTTGAAAAATTAAAGGATTGTGAATTATTGTCATTATAATTAAGTTGTACCTGATTTAACCATTGATGTAAATGCAAATCCTTAGTGTCATTAATATTAACAGCTTCGCCTTGGGATACCCTATGTTGTTGCGCCAAAGGCAAACTGTCCTCACTGTCGGTGCTGCCAATTCTGTTATGTGTAGAAGCAGGTACTGTCGAATGTTGTCTAACACCATTGTCCGAAAGTTGTTGAATTAATTGCGTAAGGTTATAAACCAACTGTTGTACTATATCAAACTCTGCTCTCGTAACCGCCATGGTCGCGTCTTGCGAACTGCCCGAAGCCATACAACAAACTAAACGATATCACAAACCAAGAAAATAAATGAGCAGCTCAATAACAATCCAACGAACACGGCAGATAATCCAAAAGTTTATTACAAGTCCAGTAAGCGCTTTCGGCCGTGTTAATTTATGGAGTGCATAGTTTTTTGATGTATATATTTTATATTTTTCACAATTTGTTTTATATTAGTGCACTTTAAATATCAATTAATGTTAATTGATTAATTGAGAGGTTGGGTTTTTTATATATATATATATATATATATATATATATATATATATATATATATATATATATATAATTGTATATTTAAAATCTGTTTGTCTGAAGAAGGCTGGATACACGGCCGAAAGCGCTTACTGGACTTGTAATAAACTTTTGGATTATCTGCCGTGTTCTTTGGATTGTTATTGAGCTGCTCATTTATTTTCTTGGTTTGTGATATCGTTTAGTTTGTTGTATAAACAAACTATACAACAGAAGGAAGAAACTGTTGCAGAAAACAGGAAAATCCCAGCATGCAATATACTCCCTTACCAGCCTCAGTAAGAAGCTAAGATCCCTCATAAAATCCTCCAAAGCTAGTTACGAAAATAAAATTGCCAAAGATTCCAAGGACAACCACAAGGCATTCTATAGTTATGTCAAGAATCTAAATGGCAATGCTCAGATCTGTTCTGAGCTACAACAGAATGGCATTCAATATACTGATCCCAAGGATATTGCCAATATCCTGGCAGATTGATTCAGTGCCAGCTTCACCCCCCCCTCACCCCCTAAAGTGTCCAGCTCAATACCAAAAGATTGTCAAATTCCGGTAATCACGGCCACACAGGTAAAAAACACACTCTCCAAAGCTAAGAATACAGCATCCATGGGACCAGATGACATCCCGGGCTGTGTACTACATGAACTACAAATTGAACTGGCACCTCACCTAAGTGTCATGTTTAATCATAGCCTCACCTCAGGCTTCGTGCCCAATGAATGGCGCACAGCTACAGTTATCCCACTCCACAAGGGGGGATCCACCTTGGATCCCGGAAACTATCGTCCCATCAGTCTGACAAGCCTGATCTGCAAAGCCATGGAATACATTATCATGGAAATTACAAACAAAGACATTGGCAACCTTCAAACACTGGACCCCACCCAGTTTGGTTTTGTAAAGGCCCGATCTTGTCTCCTCAACTTGATTGACTTCTTCGAATCAGTATCCAGAGCCGTGGATGAGGGCAAGGTGGTCCACACAGCCTATCTGGACCTCACCAAGGCCTTCAACACCATCCTCCACTCTGGAATCATAGATAAACTTACTAAGCTGGGCATTAATCCCTACATCACTCGATGGGTTTGCCAACTGGCTTACTGACAGAACCCACACTGTAAAAGTAGCCGACTCAAAATCCAACTCTAGACAAGTGACAAGCAGAGTACCTCAGGGTTCAGTCCTGGGACCGCTCTTGTTTGGCATCTACTTCTCTAAAGTACAGGCCAGCACTAAGGGACTCTGGCTAACAAAGTTCTCAGATGACTGCAAACTGGGAGCCATTACTGAATCCCCAAATGATGTGGATATTCTACAAAAGGGGCTTACAGAAACAGATGCTTGGTGCCAGAGCCATGGGCTCAAGCTCATTGCCAAGAAATGTATAGTTATCCCCTTTGGGAAAAAAAATGTACCGATGAATTACCACATAGGTGGCAGTACACTAAACACCGAAAGTGTGATAAGGGACTTAGGGACACAAGTGGACAGTGGTCTCACCTTCGATAACCACATCGCCACAACAGTCAGGAAATCCTTCTATGTGGCACACCTCATCATTAAGGGCTTTTCATCCAGAAAAAAAGGAGGTCATTGTCCCACTGTACTCATCCCTCATTAGACCCATTATAGAGTATAACGCCCTGTTTGGTATGTACCTCACAAGACATCTGCAACAACTGGAAAGGTCACAGAAATACCTCACTAAAAGAATCACAAGCCTAAAGATGGATGCCCTATGCTGACCATCTAAAAAAACTCCAGCTATACTCTGTCGCATATCTCCTGCTCAGAGGGGATCTCTGCTTAACATACAAGGCCATGTCAAACCCAGAGCTGTTGGACATGCTACACTTAAAGAAATCCCAATCCCTCAGAGCCACACGCTCCAGGGATCTAAACCTGGTCATCACAATGAACAAAACATGCTGGAGGGATAGGTTCCTGACCCAGAGACTTCCCATACTCTGGAATAGACTGCCCATACATGTCAAGCTGAGCACCTCTTTGGCCCTCTTCAAAAAGAACCTTGATGATTGGATGGGAGATAGGAAATTCACCCCAGGGATCACGTCAATCGCCCTGTTAGACAGGGATCCAGGGAAGTAAATATTGTGGGAAGAAATAGCCAGGGAATTGTTATGGCTAGGCTTGTATAGGCCCTAGGGCCAATAGCCTAGTACCAACCTATGAACCTATAAATATGTCAAAATATTCTACATGGAAGATGTGAATTAAGTAGTAGACACTCGCATAGAATTTACATATTATTCTCCAGTGTATAATAACTGAGCTAGGCTGATAGAAATTATATTTCACAAGAGCACATGTATGTAATTGAAAGCTCTGACATACATCTATAACTATTTCAGGTCATACAGTAATAAGAACAAAGATAAAGATGCAGGGTAATGAAGTAAAACTGAGACAATGGCACTTTCCAATTTACCTGTTAAAAAAAAGAGTAATTTAAGAAATGGGTAGCAGAAATTGTTTGGGAGTTATTAGAAAAGACATACATTTCTTCAGAAGGAATAGCTAGTGAGTGGATAAAATGAATTATAAAATGCAGTTTAAAAATAGAGTAGAAATAATAGAGAAAGAGAAATGGTTAAGAAGTAATATTAATTATTTAGAGAAGTTGACAAAGGTTAAAAAATAAAGGGAATCTCACAGAACAGGAAGAGGAGTAACTGTAGAGTACTAAAGGGAAATAAGAGATTATTTAGATAATATGCTTGAGTTTTAGAAAGGTTGCTATTAAACAGCTATTTTTGATAACTCCACAACACAATGATATCCCAGCACTTTGTAGGTAGAGTACCACTTCTATATACAAGCAAATTTGGCACAAAATACACTGTCAGAATATTTACCTGTGATCACCTTGTTCTGATAAGACATCATAACACATAACTCATTACATCTGCTTTTTGTGCTGCTCAGCAACTTAAGTTTTTGCAACTGTACTTGTAATTTGTATACCTTCATTAGTCATAAACATGTCTTTTTACAGTTCATATATTACTTTAGTAACAGTTTCTCCATCACTCTCTTCCCTTCTTTTGTTGATTTCCTTTCTAACATATTTTGTTATGTTTCTTACATTATGTAATTTCTCTCCCTTTATTTTATTTTATATATTTTATTTTTTGCTGTAATGTGCAGCAGCTGCAACAGCAGTGTTATTGGCTAGGCCTTGTTCCACAGTCCCCCAGCAAGCCCAGACAGCCCTGTGTCTCCCCAAGCAGCACCAAGAACTGCCTACTGGATGACTACACTGGAAGACAGTGAAGTTACCATCCCTCCTCCTCCTGGTGGTGCTTCTCTGTTTGGGAGAGCCATCAGTCCTCTCAGTGGGTCTGCCAGGTGAGGTGAATATGTGATCCACAGGGATCTGGCGGAGGTGGTTGAGAAGCTGTTGGAACAGTGGCTGCATACCTGTAAGGCTTCTCTTGTAACTAGTAGGTTCCCTGCTTGGCCCTGCCAGCAACATCTCAGGCAGGACCCATTTGGGAAGCTGGACAAGGTACTGTCTGACCCTCCCCCAGGGATTACAAGGCAGGGGGTATAGGAGATCCTACCCACACTATCTCTCACTATCCTCCTCATCACCAGTGTCTCTCCTTTGTTTTTATGATGTCTCTGACTTCACTGTCCACCCCCTCCTTCAGTGTGTTAGCACTTCCCCATCAGTCTTTTATATATGTTATGTATTTATGTGTTTATTCCTCCTACCTTCCCTCAGCCTCTTACCACACCTTTACCTTCCCTTACATCCTTCCACAGCTTTCCTCTTGAGAAAAAAAGAAAAGGGCATCTACCCCATCATAAAAATGTTACCCTTCCCCCCACAATCTTACCTTACCTGTTTTCCTTGTGATTTCCTCTGCTTGTTACCCCTCTTTTTTTGTACCCTTAATATGGTCAAGAAACCGATTTCAGCACTGCAGTGGCCTCTTTATAGCCTCTTTATAGTAGCAGGTGACTTTTCTTGTATTCTCACTTATTGCGTTTCTACACATATGCACATCCACCCACACACACGCGCACACACACACTCACACACACACACACACACACACACACACACACACACACACACACACACACACACACACACCAAGGATTAAACACCATCTAAGTTTGGCACTTTTTTATGTCACTCTGTAGCCACTACTCTGACTGTCTCAACCTCATTGCAGGTCCAGTTCTGGGCATGAGCAGAATTAGTAATTAGCTGTGGCTTGATTCTGAGTTTTCATATTGTTAATTGATAATGAGCTGTGAGTTTCATTGTGCTCAGATCAGAACCTGCAGGAGGTTAACTGCCATCTCAGTGAGCATGTTTCTGAATCCCAGGAACTAAGTTTATACTTTATTCCTGTTTCACAATTGTGATTCCTTTGAGTTGGGTCATGGTTGAAAGTTATGCTGACCAGCCTTCCCATGAGATTAACAAAGAATAGATAAAAACATAAATAAATATTTTGCACTCAGCAGGAAAGAAGTGATCCACTCATCATCTCAGTAAGAAAAAATAACAGTTCAGTCAGAAAAAACAAACCTTTATATAACACATTTGCACCTTACTTTATGAAATCGCCACCCAGAAGATCTTAAAGAAATACAAAAGGAAAGAACCACAAAACTATGGGCAAGCATAATGACATCAACAACTGAATTCTATCAGGGAAGTGAAGAGGCCAGATAAAATTAAAATAATTTAAACAAAAATGCTAATTTTGGTGCTCAAGCAAGATTAAAAGATTTGTCATCTATGTCAGATCTAAAGTTTTTCTCCAACCACTTTGGTGTGATGAAAATTAAAAATTGCGAGTTTCTACAGGACAGTACAGCAAGGTATGTGGTGTGTGTGTGTGTGTGTGTGTGTGTGTGTGTGTGTGTGTGTGTGTGTGTGTGTGTGTGTGTGTGTGTGTGTGTGTTTGTGTTTGTGAGGAAGGAGTATGATGTGTCATGTAAAAAAACTTAAGCCTACTACCCATGTGATTGTCCCATTAACAGTCTCAGAATGCTTCTAGGATTCTGCAGTGGATATAGGAACACTACTGGAGGCCATTAACAATCTAAAATGTGGTCTGCTTCTTTACAGTCATATACAGGGGGACAGTCTGCAAAGTTAAAGCTGCAATACCTGCTATAGGCTTCCAGTTAGGAGTCCTCAAACAAACTATAAAAGACAGACGACATCTGAGGGAGATGGAACAGAAAGTTGTAGCAGGACAAGTGTTTTATTAGCCAAGCAAGAAAATAGAGCTCAGTGATCCAATATTTTCTTATCTAGCCTCCCTAAAAGTAGTACAATACCCAAAGTTCCACTTAATGAATCTAAATACTAATAATCCATCAAAAATACTCGATTTTCTCACAGGAAAAGTAGCAAATAATTTTGTGCATTCATCTTACACAGAGAAAAAACTTCATCAGAATAAATTCACTGGACTAACAACTTAATTAAATACACAATCACTTTTAATCGCATGATAAAAGAGTCAATCATTTCCTTAAAATCTGACCATATTTACATTTTAAAATATTACAAATCAACACATTTTTATTCAGACCTTTTTATCTGATTCTATTAATTGCCAGTGTAATTCCCTAGTCATATGTAGTTATACCAGTCACCACCTTGTTTATTTGGAATGACACTTTTTTTTAATCTTAAAGAATACAAATTTATTAAAATTCTGACAGATAATGCTATGCTTTGCTATTGCAATAACTGAATCATTTTTCCTGATGGCATAATTGTGCTGATACATACATTGTTTTAACTTATCATTTTTTCCTATTACAAACATGTATACGACTCCATCTGTATTAAATTCAAAGTAACCTTGACAACAATGGGTCATATTGTTCTTGCTCACTATAACATATCTACTTGCATGCCCTGTACTTGAACATACTAGGGTTTGGATGTTTAAATATTCTGCTATTACTACTCTCTAATCTATTTTCAGTGTTCAAACCATTTCTAAAATCAGTCAGTAGAACATTACCCACCTTTTCAGTCAAAAGTTCTACATGTTGAAATAAATTCTAATATTTATAAATAATACCTTAGATATCATAACTGTCAGTGGAAAAAAGAAAGATACATGGATTTACAAATATTATTTCTAGATTCTATATCATTTTTACCCTTAAATTTTTTTTTTTCAAAATTATGCAAAAGAATTGGATCTTTTCAGCTTTTATCTCCTGTAGTACTACTGACTCAATCAATTCCTCAGGGTAGTGTCTATTCATAAACATTTGCTTCAAATCAAATATTTCTTGGAGAAATACTTCACCATCATAAATTAAAAGTGACAGACTAACAAACTGGCCCTTCACGATATTACATTATATTCTGCTTGAAATATTCCCCTTCAAACATGAAATAATTGTTAGTAAGGTTTATTTCCATAAATTCACAAGCCATATCTATGTCACTGGTCAGAATATATTTGGTATCTAATAACAAATCAATAAACCAAGTGAAACCAAGTGAAACCCTTCACTGTGGTCTAACTGTAAAAAGATTTTTTTATATAAGTGCTAAAAATCATGCTCTTTGTACAATTAATAGACCTTAAAATATCTAAAAATGTCAATAATCCCTTAAAACCAGTGGAAAAAAAATTCTGCCATCAGAATTTTAATAACTTTATGTTTTTCATAATGGAAAAGGTCATCCCAAATTAACAAGGGACTATATTAGAACACCGAATATTCAAAATGTCGAGTGTTCTAATATCGAACCCTACCAATTGAAAATACTAAACATCGAACATTCAGAACAGCAAATTTTTTCCTAGGTAAAAAAGTTGCTGTTCCAAAACACATACACACAACACAAGCACACCAAACAAACAGCAATCTACACACATACACCTAAACTCTTACACCTAACCCTACACTAAACTATACACACACCACTAACTATCCACTTACCTTAACCCAAACTCTAACCCTAAGGTCCGTCACTATTGCACACTCACCTTACCCATGCCCTAACCCTAACTCACCTAACCCGCCCTAACCCTCACGTCCACACAATCGCACACATACCTAACCCACGCCATAACCCTAACTCACCTAACCTGCCCTAACCCTCATGTCCACACAATCGCACACATACCTAACCCACACTCAATCGGACACTTACCTGAACCTGGCCCGTAACTTTCCACCGGAGCGCTGAAAATACCGAAGCAACATAAACGGACAACCGAATTCTTTCCCTAGGAAAAAGTTTGGTTTTCTGTTTCTTCGATATTTTCAGCATTCTCTGAAAACGGGTCGATATTAGAACACTCGACATTTTAAATGTTCAGTGTTCTAATATAGACCCAATTAACAAGGTAGTGATTGGTGTAACCACCTTTTGAATGGTGAATTACATTGGCAATTATTATTAGAATCAGACAAAAATAGGTCTAAATCAAAATTTGTCAATTAAGAGTATTTTAAAATGTAAATATGGTCAGATTTTAAGTAATGATGGGCTTTTTTATCATGTGGCTTAAGTGTTTGTATATTTAATTAAGTTGTTAGTCCACTGAATTTATTCTGAAGAAGTATTGTCTTTATGTAAGACAAAATTGCTAAATTATTTATTAAATACTTTTCCAATGAAGATATCTTGCATCCCTGAAAAGTTATACCGACACAATATCCTGCTGTTTTTTCTTTATTGGTTTGTGGGCCGGTTACCAACTCCCAAGTTTGCCAGTGATGACAGAAAGGATGCAATGAAATCCAAACACAGGAAATCCTAACTAGCCATCACACAAGACTGAAAGTTTAAGACTATTCAAACTGGCATGAAAAGAAAAATATCGTTACATCATGGGCACAAGATCCCATTTAGTATTAAGGGTCCAACATCCGACTTGCCAACAATTACTTAGTGGAACAAGCTTACAGGAAGTGGAATTTCTGGCTGATAATGAACCTATTATGGCAGCACCATATTAAATTTACACCTTACTACACAGCTACTTTAAGGCTACACTTTAACAGTGAAGACCTGGCATACTGGGATCCTTTTAACACCGAGGACCTGGAATTTTGGGATACTAATAAAACTGCTTCTTTGCTTTGTCATTTTAGAATTGTAGATCAACAGTGGTTTGAAGTTTTTCAGAATGAGATGCATTTGAGAAAATCACTGCAAAAAGAAACCCTATCTTTAAGTGAGAATGAAGGCAACAGGGAGCAGGCTACCAGATTTCTCATGTTTCTTAACTGATATTTTTATGTCTTTTTTATGCTCATCTGCAACTGATATATCTCTCTTTTTGTATTGTCTCTTGTGTTGAACTGATGGTGTCTTTTTAGTAACAGAGTGAGAATGTTCATAAGGGGAAGCATGGGTCCTTCTGGGTGCATGTTTGAAGGTAGTTATGGCTGTTCACAAATGACCGTTATTTACAGGACTCTGCTACAATTTTTAAGCACTAAAATTCTTTTTGGGAAACTTGTTTGTTAACAATTGGCTTTTTGAATTTATTTTAAGAAATGGAAAGGTAAATAAAGTTAGAAAACTAGTTTTAACTACAACACCAGACAGTTTTCTCTGGACACTACTGTATTATATTCTAGGAAGTAGGTTTTTAAGTTATATTAGGGTGGCAAGGATCTTGTAGGGGGATTTATAAATGTGTTATAAATGTGTTCCTTTTTATTTTTGCTTTGTAAAATCTTGTAAAAATCTTATATTTGTCTTCTAATTATACCTCCTTTTGCATTTTTCAACCACATACACTGCTCTCCTCCAGTTTTCCTCATTTATTAAGGCTGATACTAATGGAGCTATGAAAACTCCTGTATTGTTAAGCAAGCTACTACAACTTATGTGTCAAAGGTGCCATAACCATCCTTATATGCTCATACTAAGAGCACTTCACTATTATATTGTATGTTATATGAAAAATTAGTTCATAGGTTGGTACTAGGCTATCAGCCCTAGGGCCTATACAAGCCTAGCCATAACAATTCCCTGGCTATTTCTTCCCACACTATTTTTACTTCCCTGGACCCCTGTCTAGCAGGGTGACTGACGTGATCCCCAGGGTGAATTTCCTTTCTCCAATCCAATTGTCAAGGTTCCTTTGAAGAGGGCCAAAGAGGCACTCTGCTTGACATGTATGGGCAGTCTGTTCCAGAGTCTGGGGAGGCTCTGGGTCAGGAACCTGCCCCTCCAGCATGTTTTGTTTATTGTGATGACAAGGTTTAGATCCCTGGAGCATGTGGCTCTGAGGGATTGGGATTTCTTTAAGTGTAGCATGTCCAACAGCTCTGGGTTTGACATGGCCTTGTATGTTAAGCAGAGATCGCCTCTGAGTAGAAGATATGTGACAGAGTATGTTGGAGTTTTTTAAGGCGGTCAGCGTACGGCATCTGCTTTAGGCCTGTGATTCTTTTAGTGAGGTATTTCTGTGGCCTTTCCAGTTGTTGCAGATGTCTTGAGAGGTACATACCAAATGGGGCGTTGTATTCTATAATGGGTCTAATGAGGGATGAGTACAGTAGGACAATGACCTCCTTTTTTCTGGATGAAAAGCCCTTAGTGATGAGGTGTGCCACATAGAAGGATTTTCTGACTGCTGTGGAGATATGGTTATCGAAGGTGAGACCACTGTCCACCTGTGTCCCTAAGTCTCTTATCACACTTTCGGTGTTTAGTGTACTGCCACCTATGTGGTAATTCACGGGTACATGTTTTTTTCCCAAAGGGGATAACTATACATTTCTTGGCAATGAGGCTCTGGCACCAGGCATCTGTTTCTGTAAGGCCCTTTTGTAGAATATCCACATAATTTGGGGATTCAATAATGGCTCCCAGTTTGCAGTCATCTGCGAACTTTGTTAGCCAGAGTCCCTTAGTGTTGGCTTGTACTTCAGGGAAGTAGATGCCAAACAAGAGCGGTCCCAGGACTGAACCCTGAGGTACTCCACTTGTCACTTGTCTGGAGCTGGATTTGGAGTCAGCTACTTTTACAGAGTGGGTTCTGTCAGTAAGCCAGTTGGCAACCCATTGGGTGACGTAGGGATTAATGCTCAGCTTAGTAAGTTTATCTATGATTCCAGAGTCTGGGATGGTGTCAAAAAAAAAAAAAATAGGTATGTCCTCACCATAATGTTCCATCTGTGTTGTCCATTTTCATTTTTTCCTCACATATGGGTTTGGATCTGATCTCTCGGATCTGACTCAGCCATTGCAATAGCTCGTGGCAATCAAAAGGCTCTCAAGCACCCTACCCCACCCGTAATGCCTCTCTTCCAATCACCTCAGATCTTGTTTGCTGATAACAATAGAAAATAATAGAATATAGGAACACCTTGGATAAGGGTAAGACATTCCTGGCTTCCAAAATACCCATTTATCAAATTTAGGTCAAGTCATGAACCAAGAAAAGGACAGAGGGGGGTGGAATGCTGAGGAAAAAATTAAAATGGACAACACAGATGGAACGTTATGGTGATTACATAACTATTTTATTTCAGGTTGTCAATTTTCATTTTTTCCTCATATAAGGGACAGAGTCCCCAGCTACCTTTGTCTTGGGTGGCCATATGGATGGATATTCTTCAGAACCATGGAACCAAAGTGTACTGGCTAATGAGCAGAATTCAAAATAATTCACTTCACATTGAAACAGAAATTATCTATTAACAAACTTTATTTTTACCACTAAACAGAAAACTAAATAATACTCTATATAACTGAACAGAAAATTACACTAAAACAGAAAACTAAATCATCATCTTCTTTCGGCTGTTCCCGTTAGGGGTCGCCACAGAGGATCATCTGTTTCCATTTCTTCCTGTCCTCTGCATCTTGCTCTGTCACACCAACCACTTGCATGTCCTCACTCACCACATCCATAAACCTCATCTTAGGCCTTCCTCTTTTCCTGTCACCTGGTAGCTTCATCCTTAGCATCTTTTTCCCAATATACTCAGCATTCCTCCTCAGCACATGTCCAAACCAACGTAATCTTCCCTCACTGGCTTTGTCTTCAAACCTTCCAACCTGGGCTGACCCTCTAATATACTTATTCCTGATCCTGTCCACCCTCGCCACACCCAGTGCAAATCTTAACATCTTTAACTCTGCCACATCCAGCTCTAACTCCTGCCTTTTTGTCAGTGCCACTGTCTCCAACCCATATAACATAGCTGGTCTCACTACCCTCTTGTAGACCTTCCCTTTCACTCTTACTGGTACTCGTCTGTCACGAATCACTCCTGACACTTTTCTCCACCCACTCCATCCTGCCTATACTCTCTTCTTCGGCTCTCTTCCACACTTACCATTACTCTGAACTATTGATCCCAAGTATTTAAACTCATCCACCTTCGCCACCTCTACTTCTTGCATCCTCACCATTCCTCTATCCTCCCTCTCATTCACACACATATATTCTGTCTTAGTCCTGCTGACCTTCATTCCTCTTCTCTCTAGAGCATATCTCCATCTCTCCAGGGTCTCCTCCACCTGTTCCCTACTCTCACTACAGATCACAATGTCATCTGCAAACATCATAGTCCACGGGGACTCCTTGATCTCGTCTGTCAACCTGTCCATCACCATTGCAAATAAGAAAGGGCTCAGAGCTGATACTTGATGTAATCCCATCTCTACCTTAAATGCATCCATCACTCCCACCGCAGACCTCACCGCTGTAACACTACCCTCATACATATCCTGTACCACTCTTACATACTTCTCTGACATTCCCGACTTCCTCATACAATACCAAAACAGAAAACTAAATAAACTCTATTTAACTAAAATAAGAGATTAGACAATATATTTAAAGAAAGGTATACATCACTGATAAAGAAAAAGCTTCATCCTGCAGTCAGGCAGGAGTCTTCATCGGGAAAACAGTCCTGGGCAGTACGTTCACTCCACAGGTGAGGCTTCTACACGAGTACAAGGAGCCCCAGCTATATATAACAAGTTGTTTTCCACAAGTCATGAGAATCAGTACTTTTCCAGTGTAGGCTGGATCTTGCTAGAGCATTCTGTGGTGTTGGCACCCACCTCAGAAGGAACAGCAAATCCTGCCAAGTACAAAGATTTTGCAATTTTCAAATACTACACTGGAATATTCCAATGACTTTGCAAGTTTTAGTATTTCACCAGAATATTCCAGCGCACATACACATACAAGACATATTTTATAAGCAAATGCAATAACATTGCTGAAATCACTAGAATGCTCCGGAACACAACATCATCTCTTATGCCTGCTGAAACTACTAAGATATTCCGGAACAAAGCATCACTTCATATGTTAAAAAGAAAAACAAAGAAAATAAAAAGAATGTCGAGATACAGTGAGGCAACAGTCAAACAATCACACTCACTCAAGGTACCCCTCTTTCGTATCACATGCATATCACACAAAGTTGGCCCTACACCTAGAGATCAAATCCAGCTTGTAATGAGTAATGAAGGTACAAGGGTAGCCCAGGTCACTGCTGTGCAAATGTCATCCATGGATGCTCTGGACTGAAATATTGAAGAGGTTGCCATGACTCTAGTGGAATGAGCTTGAACAGTTTTTGGTAGCTCTAACCCTTGTCTTGTGTAAATAAAAGAAATGCAGTCTGTAATCCATTTAACTAGAGTCACCTTGGTCACTAGAAGACCCACTCTAGTTTCTGAGAAGGAGACAAATAATTGATTTCCCCTTCTTATGTCCTTTGTTCTTTGAAGGTAAAAACGTAATTGTCTATGAACATCTAACAAATGTAACAAATATTCCCCTTGATTGGTGAAGTTTGGGAAGAAAATTGATAGATTAAGGGATTGATTGATAGTATCCTCTGAAACTATCTTTGGTAAGAATGAAGGATTAGTACATAAAGTGACCCTGTCTGTGGAAAACCAAGTATGGCGGTTGGGATGATAAGGCCTGAATCTCAGATATTCTTCTTGCAGAAGTGATGGCTACCGAGAAAATGGTTTTCCAAGATAGAAATTGGAGTTGACATGTAGTCACGGGTTCAAAATGAGGCTGTGTAATTTTCTGTAATACCAAATTTAAGTCCCAAGGTGGTGAAGGATCTTTGTAAGGGGGCTTGAGTAAGAGAGTTTCTCTCAAGAGGGCTTTGCATAGTTTATGTGACATGGCGGAGCAGCCATCCAATCCACTGTGAAAATTAGAAATTGCAGCAAGCTATACTTTTATAGTAGAATAAGCTGCCCCCTCGTTAAATAGCTTTGCTAAATAATCTAGAATACTGTGGATAGCAGCTGACAAAAGGATCTACATAGTTTTGTTGAGACCAATGTATGAATCTCCTCCATTTACTGGTATAAAACTTCCACGTAGATGAGATATGGGCAGATAAGAGAATATGATACACTGGTGAAGAGAGCATAGGTTGTCTGGCTATCAACAAAACTGGAGATACCAAGCTGTCAGCTTGAGACTTTGAATGCTCAGATGAGGAATTCCTGTCAGATGTGACAGAAGGTCTGGAATTGGATCCAGAATCCAGATTTGGCAAGGTCAATATGGGGCAATGAGGATTACTTCTCTATTCAACCTGATTGCTTTCTGAAGAAATTTGGGGATTAATGGAGTCAGGGAAAGGCATACAATAGACTGGGAGGCCAATCTTGACTGAGAGAATCCCATGGGGGCTCCCCTCTTGGGGGGAATCAGGGCAAAGTAGCTGCTGCAATTTTTGTTCAGAGGGGATGGAAAAAAGTTGCAGCAAGGCTGGTCTCACTTGTGGAATATGTTTTCCACCACTTTCTGATTGAGGGACCACTTGTGAGGCATAATAATGGATTTACTCAACTTGTCTGCTATTATGTTCGACTTTCCCGAAATGTGCATTGTTGCCAGAAAGTGGATGGACCAGATCGCCCACTGCCACACTCTGAGAGCCTCTCGACATAAGGGTATGATCTGGTTCCCCCTTGCTTGATGATGTACCAGACTAACCACATGTTGCCTGACTGAATCTAACTGTCCCCAGAGGAAATAGCATTCTGAAAGGCTTGCAATGCTAGCAGCACTGCTCTCATCTCTAAGACATTTATGTGTGACTTGACCTCTTGTGTGGACCATGTGCCTTGGACTGTTTTTCCCAGATAATGCCCCCCACCCTATCTGGGAAGTGTCTGTGGCCACTGTGGCCTTTGGGAGAGGAGGAACAAAGGGGCGACCTTGTATAAATTGATCCGATTGAATCCACCATGAAAAATCCTTCCTGCAAATGTTCGTGATTCATCGGGGCTGACATAGGTTGATGAAGGATAGTCCACTGAACTGTGAGCATCCATTGTAAGACTCTCATATGAAATCTCACTAGTGGAACTAGTATTATCGCTGCTGCCATAGAACCTAAAGCTTGAAATACTGTTTGAGCAGATACCCTTGAATCGTGTAGCAACCTCTTGACTTGATCTCTGATGGTCACCACCCTTGATGATGGGAGACGTGCTACCATCTTGATTGTGTTTATGTTTGCTCCTATGAAGTCCAATTCTTGAGAGGGGAGAAGATGTGACTTTTCATAATTTACTGTAATACCTAACAAAGAACACATTCAAAGAAACATGTCTTGTGCTTCTAGCAGTAGACGCCTTGTCAGCGCAGTTATGAGACAGTTGTCTAAATATGGAAATACCTATAATTCTCACTGTTTCACGTGAGGTGCTACTACTGCCATACATTTGGTGAACACTCTGGGGGCTGTAGTGAGGCCAAACAGCAGTACTCTGAACTGGTAATGATTGGCTCCCAGCCAGAAGTGTAAATGACTTCTGGAACACCTGTCCATCTTTATGTGGTAGTATGCATCCTGAAGGTCTGTCGAGCACATCCAAACATCCTTTTCCAAGAAAGAAAGAATGGACTGAACCGTGACCATCTGGAACTTGCTCCACTGAACCAATTTGTTCAATCTGCTGAGATCCAAAACTGGTCTCCGATCCCCTGCCTTTTTGGTACCAAAAGAACCTTGAGTAAGTACCGGATCCTCTCTGGCCTGGTGGGACTTTTTGGATGATTCTTTTGTCTAACAACCTTTGTATCTGGATGGCTACTTGCTCCCTTTGACTGGGTGGAACATTGGGGTGTCTTTTGTTTTGAGGAGGTGGACGGGAAAAGGGAATATAGTGTCCTCTGGATATTATCCTCTGCACCCATTTGTCATTTGTTATGTTCAGCCGGGCTCTCAAGTGCAGGAATAGTTGACCCCTGATTGCCTCCAGAGAAGAGCACTTGAACCTCCATTCAGGAGCGCTGAAGGGTTTCTCAAAGAACGTATCTCTGGACCCTTGATGATGCTGAGCTCCTCTGCCATGGGGGTAGCGTCTTCCATCATTGTTCTCCCCTCTGCTCCTGGAGGAACTTTCACAATGTGCTTGTGGAAAAGACCATTTTGATTTTCTGAACCACATCTTTCCACTGCTCCTCTGATTTTTTGAATATGGTCTCTGTGGGGTGGAAAAACAAATGCCCATGGCAGAAAGGGTCTTCCCATCTTTTTTTCACCTGGACAGTGTATCTTTGACTTTTGGGCCAAATAGGGAAGTGCCGTCAAATGGAGCATTGACTTATGAAAATTCAAAGGGCTCAGCAAAGTCACACAAGCGGATCCAGGCATGTCTCCTCATAAGAAATACCTGTACCCAGAGTTCTACTCGCCCCTTCGGTAGCATGTAAAATGAGCCTCATGGAGGAGTCTGCAGTAGCATGCAGGGGGGCCAGCTGGGAGGTAACCAAATCCTGTACCTCTTCAGACACAGCTCCTGAGAGGGTATCTGAAAGCTCCTTGATCAGATCCCTCTGCAGTCTGGTAAAATTGGAAAGGTAATTCAGAGACCTCACGGCAAAGGTTGCTGAAGAGAAAACACCCTTTCCACACCTATCCATCATCCTACAATCCTTATTAGGAGGATGAATAGTAGAACTTCTTATGCAAGTTCTTTTTTTGTGGCTGCTGCCATGACCATGGCATCTACTGGAACACCTTTTGACCAAAAATGTTTCTTATCGTCTGGTCCTGTTATTATCTTATTTGGTCTTTGGGGGGGGGTAGGTTCAGTGGAATTTGGAGCCTCCCACACCCACTGAAAGTTCAAGTTGATGAGCTCATTGGCAGACAGGGTCACCCAGAAGGCAAATGGTTGAGATTCAAAAGCCGCCAGGTACATTGACTCCTCCGATGAGGGATTGCTGAGCTTCTAGCCACCTCTCTGTTTTAAGATCTCTAGGATGTCCCACAAAGGAAACATCATCTGGGGGTGACCATTGAGATCCCTCACCTTCATCAAGGTAATGGACTCCTCAATAGAGTCTAGGTGCTTCCTCTTAAATTTCCTCTTCCGAGGAACCTCCTCCATGGAGAGTTCCATGGAGGTATTGAAAGAGGAGGGGGGGACCCTTTTGGGTAGCCTGGATTCGCTGTGGGAGGTGTGATCGACACACTGGGTGTGAGATCTGCAAGGCGGGAGGCTGCGGATCTGATGGGGTAGATACTATCTGTGCTGCTGAGGCAGACATAGCCATCTCCAAAGCCTTGAAAGCTGACTGACCCCAAGAAGTGAAGGATCCCTGATCCAAGATCATGCCTATAGAACTGAGCACCCTGAAATCCAGATGAAAGTGCTCCCAAGGCCAAAGCTGGGGCTGGACTGATCTGAGCGGAGGCTCCAAGACATAGGGATGGCTCTGAAAACTTTGGAGTTGAACCCACCATCTCTAACCCGACTGGGCTGTCACAACCCTAAGAGCCCCAGGCTCTGACTGGCATGAGGAAGTCAAAGCAGATGTATGAGCCAAGGAAGGAAAGGTCCTTGGCTGCAACACAGACAATACTGAATGGATTGGATCTGAAGGCTGTGATACTTCCCAGGGAGTAGGAGGAGGAATCTGAAGAGGGAATGATGAGGTTTGGAACTCCTGACCCTTAGGGATAGGAGTCAAAAAGAACCTTGCAAAACTTTGTGCCTAGAGGATCTTCTTGACCATCCTCTCCACTTCATCTTCCGTAAAGCTTCTAATTGAGCAAGTTGATGATGCTGATGATGACTTTGGTCTCTCCATGAAGGGAGAAGGTACTCTGGATGGCACTGGATCAAAGGAAGGAGAGTACTGAGCCCTAGGTAAAGTCTGAATGGGCTTGAAAGGGCTCCCCATAAGATCCAACAACAACCAATCTGACCTAGTCTTCAGAGCAGAGAGGCTCAGATCCAAAGAGGTTGCATCCGACAGGGGAATTCTTGCAGTTTTCGGATCTGAAAGAGACTTAGGATCTGACAGTTTAGCTACCTTTGGGAATGCTCCAATGGCAACATTGGAGCAGAAGGTCTTTTCCTTCTCTTGTCCAAACTTCTGGAGGACAGGGAGGAAGCTGGGCTTCACTGTTCAGATTTTGAAGTTGCTTTCTTTCATTTTTTGTTTTTATTTTGTCAGAGCCAGAAATGGCCTCCCCAAAACAGGAAGGCAACATACCCTTAAGAATGAATTTATTTCAGCATTAAGTGAGGGCCTGGTGGTTGAACGCTTTACAAATGTCACACTCCTTCTGTAAGTGAAGTGGATCCAAACAGTAAACACACAAATTATACAAGTCATTTAAGGGAATCTTGTGACCGCATTTGGACCACTTTTTAAAGCCAGCCAACCATACTAAATTATCAAACTTTGAGGAAGAAAAAAAAGTTTTTTTTATTTTTTGGAAAAGCAAAATAAAGGTATATAGGCGAAAAAGACTACTACAATAGTAGTAAAGACGTACCACAGTGCAGGGAAAAGGGCCTCAGTACAAGACGGAAAGTGTAAATAACTAGTGAAAGAGATAAAGGAGACATTTAAATTTGAAGTTTGAGCTTATTCAAGAGAAGATCTGGCAAAAAATAACTAAATATCTACTTAACTGCCCAAGAGCTAAAGGAAGGACCATATCTTTGAAAAGTGGCAAATGAGATCTGAGGTGATTGGGAGAGAGGCATTATGGGGAGGGGGTGGTGTTTGAGAGCTTTTTGGTTGCCATGAGCTATTGCAATGGCCAAATCAGATCCAAAGGATCAGATCCAAACCCATATGTGAGGATAAAATGAAAATTGACAGTATCAGATCTATTATTATAATATTTACTGTTATTAATTTCATAAGAGTAGCTTGAGAATAAATTGCTAACCTGCTACTTACTTAACTGTGAATTCACGGAGGATCATAGTGATAGCATAGAAAACAGAAAACATTACAGAAGTAATGGTGACACTAGGAAATGTTAACTTTTATACATAACACAAATGCAAGCATTTGTGTAGGTGGAGAAAGCCCCATGTATCCACCAAACCCCATCATCTCCCCACATACTACCTATAAGATTATTCAGCTTTAGTGTAAGAGAAAGACTTTGGTACGCCCAAAGTTCCACAATACCAAAAATCAAAAGTAACAATGTGGGACTAACATGGATTTGGTAAAGTAATTTGATAAACTGAGTCTTGAACATACAGACATTGATGACATCCATGCATCCTGTGATAATTCTTATATATTATTGTAAGTATCTATTAATTTATGGAGTAAGATATTTGCTTGATTGTTTTATAATATGCTATGCTTAATATTTTTGATAAATTATCTTAGTTATTCGTGTATTAAACTAAAGTGCTTTCTGATTAAGAATTGTGTAGATAATTTCATTGGTTGCCTTTATTTTCCACTATTTGGTGTCTACTAGCTTATTTCATGTTTTTGAACAAGTTATTTGGACTGCTATTTAGGAAAAATGTTAGCTCATTTTGGTTGTTGTTATTAAAAACAATAATATATCTCTAATTACAACTCCTTCACAATAAAAAAGCTAACACCCACCAGACAGCACCTGTAATCACACCAGAGAGTGAAGTCTTCATTTGATATTTTGCATTTAGTCACAAAGAGCACAGTGATACTCTGATGCTCTTCAGATTTTATGAGTCCTACAATAGTGACCACCAGCAAATCTAGATATTCTAATGCCTACTTGATATACTTTGTACTGCAGTGAAGAAGACAATTCAGAGTAGGTGAGCTGAATACAAAAGGGAGGATGCCAAATATGTGTTTATTATGGCCAGTCTGGCACTGTCATTCAGGAACATCTCACCTTATACAGCATGCCAAGTTTTGGGTTAGTCTTTCTATGATATTTGCTTCATTGATGAAGGTTGAATCTGAAGAAGTAACATTAGTTTTTCTGACTGAAATTACGTTGGGTATGATTGTCGGTTATTATGGCATTAGGTGCTGGAAAATGAGTATTTGGTATTTGGATTAGGGGTAAGTAGTCAGAGCTGTAGCAAATGAGTTTGGTGCCTGGGACAAAAATGGCAATATACTTGTTTTGCACCACACACACACACACGCGCACACGCACACACACACACACACACACACACACACACACACACACACACACACACACACACACACACACAGTTGCACACACAAAGACAGAGACAAACACAAACACGCACACTGTCTCCTGTTGGGTTTCAAGTAATTCACATATTAACAAAATCTGCTTATCAGGAGATCATACTTGAGAAGACAGGAGTCAGTACCAGCAATTACCATCCAGTGCAGACCTAAAAAAAGAAGAATCTCGCTGCTGTGGTGAAGCTCTTTTAAATGTACTATGCTGCATAGCAAGATTTTCTACATCTAATTATTTTTATTTCTCTACTGAAGTGGAATGATTGTAGCAAAACACCACCATTCCTTTAATAACTAAAAAGTAACTAAAAATAAAAAAGTGTAAAACAAAAAGGAGATGAGAGCTGAGCATAACACTGAATCTCCAGAAATGTATGGGATTGTACTTTTTATGTGGCTTTGGGTTTCTCCTGCAAGCTGCAAATAACACTGATTTATTTTAGAAGTGTTTAGGTGCAGGTCCAGTGAACTGAGTTAAGTTTGCAAAGACTAGAAACATGGTTGCTGCTCCAGCAAAATTATCAGAAAGAATAATTGCACAGTTATCATCGTAAGGAATTAGTGTAGCTCTTCCACAATGATTGGCATGTCATTCATAAAGATAGTGAAGAGAAATGTTCCTACAGCTGACACTTAAGGCATGCCAATATTAACAGGAAGAAAAGGAGAAATCGCTGTTCCACTCCCTTGCCTGTGTCTGATTAGCAATGCAGTCTGACTATACCATGTTTGAGAAAAAAAATTGTTGAAAGTGGCTAACAGAATATGAATTCCTCTCTCAGACATCAATGCATTGATCTATATTATACCATGACCCCCCCAAAATGTGCATGCTGATTGGCCAGCGTGCACACTGTAAATCGAGTTATACTAATGGAAAAAGGTCCAGTCGCCTGGACTTTTTTCCATTAGTATAACTCTACTTTTAAAACACTGTCTCGCTATGTTAAATGGGTTTAACATAGCGAGACAGCTTTAAAATAAGCAACGGAGATCTCAGTTGCTTATTTTAAAGCTGTCTCGCTATGCTAAACCCATTTAACATAGTGAGACAGGTGTTAAACAAATAGCAACGGAGAAAGCAAGATCTCCATTGCTTTTTTTTACTGTTTCGCTATGTTAAATGGGTTTAACATAGCGAGACAGTTTTAAAATAAGCAACGGACATCTCCGTTGCTTATTTTAAAACTGTCTCGCTATGTTAAACCCATTTAACATAGCTTAAAACAGTAAAAAAAAAAGCAACGGAGATCTTGCTTTCTCCATTGCTTTTGCCCACAGCTCTGATGTACTGCGCAGGCGCACAGTACATCAGAACTGCCGGATGCCAGACATCTGCGGAAGGGCAGTAAACAGGCATTATACTATGCCATTATTTAAGAAAAGTAATAGTTTCTTTTCTTAAATAATGTCATGGTATAATAGCAATAACCCACTTCTGGGTGTGGGTAATACTGTATTTACCAGGGCTTCGCCCTCGGGACCAAACCACGCCAACCGTGGGTAAATCCAGCATTACCCACACCCAGGCGTGGGTTATTGCTATACTATTCTCCACTAAGACACCTCAGCAGTTCTGCTACAGCCTAGTGTTATAATCTGTTCTACCAAATCTGAAATCAAATATTTGGCTCCTTACCACATCACAAGACAATACTTTCTCTAAAACTGAAATTCTCTCACATCATTGTCAAAGGTGGAATGGAAACCAACAAAATCCTAAACTTAAGCCAAACTATACCTTTAATTTCCTAAAACTAGCTCTTGTACCAACCCTACTATAATCAGAGCTGCTGCGGATAATTTAAAACACAAGGTTTCTTTTTATATTACATACTTAAAAGAATGTCAGACAGCAGTGTGAATACTCCAATCTAAAATGTACTGCTTTCATTTCCATACATCTTTATTTTACATTTAATTTAATCTCCATTTGCACTGTTTTATATTCCTGAATTGATGTTAAAGTTGCAAATTATTTTTGAAAAAAATATTAACATTATAGTCATAGTGTGTATTCCTTAAAGCATTATTATTATCTACTAATTCTTTCCTGAGAACACACCTACAAAAAGCTGTCATGGCAGGTATCAGGCAACTATTTATATATATTAGCAAGATATCATAGATAATCTATAGATAATCAAGACAAATTTCTTTAGAAGGCCATCTTCTTACTTACATTATGCTTTCACTACATCATCATATCTGTTACTTTTATATAAAGACTACCATCTTCAAGACCAAGGAGACAACACGCCTATCTAGGAAGTAAGACTCTCTTCCTGATGCATTTACCATAGAAATGACGTAGCCTATACACTAATTTGTAAAACATTGTATGCAGAGTCTTTGATGGTGTTATGGCAACAGAATTTCATGAGACCAACCTTATCAGTAAAATAAATGTAAAATTAGCACACCTTTTGCATTAAAAGCTTTATAATTTGGTATTTGTAATGGTAAGGAGTTTATACTCATCTCCAAGAATTTGCTGCTACCACTTGCTTCAGAAACTAGGCTGTGGTGATGCAGCTATAGTGTTGTCGCCTCACAGCAAGAGGTTCTCCCATTCGATTCTCGGCTGGAGCGCCTTCTGTGTGGAGTCTGCATGTCCTTCCTGCGGTCGAGTGGCGTTTGAAAGACATGCGTGAATGGGCCTGCCTTCGTTGAAGGTTGGGCGTTGGGCTGGCACCTCTGCACCATAAAAATCTACTGCCAATCATTAGCTGACCAGAGTTCCGCTGTGGCGACCCCTAACCGGGAAAAGCCGAAAGAAGAACAACAACTTGCTTCAGAAACTGCAGCAATCCACTTTAAGGCAATAGCACAAGTAAGTAAATTTCATAATGTGCAGTACTAAGCTGCATCCACTGCAGTCCTACCCAGGACACTCTGGGGTACTGGAACCTACCCGCTATTTATGCACATTGCCAAAAATGAAATGAAAAGTTCATCAAAAACATGAAACTATCTTTATCAACATACCTTGAAATTCTATTCTATAGTAATACATCAGAATCAGCATTTGTGTTTCTTATTATATTTTAATGAATTATATACCAAAATGGTCCTGATGGGAACTGCCATACTGGTATGGTTTTACTTTTCACTGTATTCATCTTGTTCCCACAATATAGATTGTGACATTACTGCAGTTTGCAAAGATTTAAAATATCTGACCACTACAGCAGGTCTCAGAAGGCCCTGGCCTAACTGAAATCTGTCCTGTTATGAAAAGAAACCAAACTAAATAAATCCCTGCATGAAAACAGTTAATACTTTAAACATGTTAATAACATGATAACAGATGCATCATACTATTTTAATTGACAGAGTATTCGTCTAAATGTACCTTATTATTAGTGGTGTGTACACGGGGAATTTAAGCACTGGAGATTTTGTGACATTGTAATTCTCAATGCTTATAGTAAATTTGATATATGAGTTAGTGTTAAATGATATTCTTCATACTGATTCCCAGTAAAAATCTTGGCATTAAAATCATGCAAGAGATTTTCATAAGCTTTTATATCATACTGCTTTTAGCATATTATTACTCAATTAATGTTTAAGCCAAGAATCAAGGCTGGCTTGAAGCAGGTATTTAAAAGTATGAAATGTTAAAAATAATAATAATAAGTTCCAGGCTGCTTTCTTCACACCAAATCACATGACATTCCTAATTCAGTGAGAGTTTCATATGAGTTGCTTCAGACTGGTGTTTTGAGGAAATAAAAATTACATTTCCCTGTCCAGCCTCAGGCTCTATTCTTGATTCTCACATCTGAAACAGACTTTCTTATCTTATGAAAGTAAAAGGACTATATGCATACATCAATTATTTATAACATTTGTGAAAGATGTTTACACAAGGTACTCATACTTAATCCTAAAAAAGTCATATTGTTCCTACTAAAAATCAATCAAGCTTAACCATCCTGTATTAAGTGTATAATGTCATTGCACAACATTAACCTAGACATGTCTCTATTTCAAGCCTATTAGGTGTCACCACTGATGACTGACAGAAATTTGATATCCATTTGCAGGCTGTTATACAAAAAAATCAAAAGCTCTGATCACAAAGTCAAACACTACCTGAAACTGCATGCAAACCAACAGCCTCTACAAATCTCCTTCCAACCCTGTTGTGTGCTTCCCCAATATTCACCAATCTCCAAAATAACTAAAAACACAAACTGGAGCAATGCCAGAATAAGATAGCTAGATATGCCACTTCTCTACCTATTGTTATATCGCTCTGAAGAAACCAAACTGTTTTGAATTCCCTAACCAGCTCATATTTTCACAACTAAAACTTGCCCACTCTGTTCTTTACCAATGTACAAAATGTTCATCACTGGCACCCCTCTATCAGTGGTAGTCTCCTTCAAGAGGCCTATGTTCACATGGCAAATCCTTGGTCTATTTACATGAGTCCAAAATGCCCATTGTGACTCACTTTACTATGTCTCTAAATTATTTAATAGCATCTCTCTTATCCATAGACAAATAGCATCAACTAAGTAGTTAAAGAGACCTAAGATCATACGTACTGGAAAATACAATCTATGAATTTTCCTTTCCCTTAATTTGTGATACCGTGTTACACTTTCCCCCTCAATAACTTTTTTAACAACTTTACTGAGATATCACTTAAGACACAGGCAAGCATACATTTAGATAAAAGAAAACAAAATATATTAACATGTTCTTAGTTACAAATATTATACATTATATGTTTTTTGTCTATCATTAATCCAGTGTTACATAAATTTCTCAATTCCTGCCTTCCATTCAATTTCACTTTTCCTCAAAAAAATGATTCTGCGTGCATTGTTCCCACAATTTCCATTTTTTTGTATGTAATTAGCTCATACTCTTTTCTGAAGATCCCACTTTCATTTCTTTCATCTCTGTTACAAGAGTCAATACTTCAAATACGGTTGGTTTAGACTTTACTTTCCATTTTCTAATAATTGCTTTTTAGTAGCCACCAAAATTAAACATAGCAAGGCATTACTATATTTAGGCAATTCAGTTTTTGTATCCTTTTATTTCCATTTTCTATAAATTTCTTTTTGGCAGCCAGCAGAATTAAACTTAGCAAGGCTAAAAAAAAAGGCTTAGCAAGGCATTACTATATTTAGGCAATTCAGTTCTTATATCCCAGCTCAAAAAATAATTTCCTTAGTCACACACGGTTGCTCATCCATTGTTTTTGACAGAATCTCTGTAGGAAATTTTTGAAGTCTGCTTCTTCCCCATCATACCTCCAACATTTGCCATCTACCTGAGAAAAATTTTCTTCAGAGTCTGTTTGGGCTATATAAATACCTAGGCAAACAATTTCAAGCAAAAATCCTAAATCTTCTAGACTTTGTTGCACAATTGGGAGCTATACATATGCCCTCCCATTGTTTCCTTGTGAATTGCTTACCCATTCTCTCTTCTCAATCTTTTCTAATACTCCCTGATTAATTTCTATAGTTAATGTGCAGTATTTTATATGCCTCACTAACTATCCCTTTTTAATAGCAGCTAATGTTCTAGATTCAGCTAAAAACTCTACCACAGCAGGTTTTTCACTTAGGATTTCCCTGCTCCTTTCCCTTTGCCTATACTTTGATATCAGTCCATGATAGGGAAGGCAGTGTCTAGCTTGCAGAACAAATGTCTTCTTGGCCTCTTCCCATTCTATCACCTTTCCCTCTCTAGTTTTTTCCTCCAGTACCTTGGTTCCTTTGTCAGTTTTCTCCAATAAATTCTATCTTCCTCTTGCCTATTCTCTGTACCCCTACTTGCAGTCATCCCTATTGTCAAAATCTCTTTTCTCCATTCTTGTGTTGGCTTAGTTCTTAGAATACTTTGTGAATATAATATTCTGTATGGCTGCTATTTTAAGGATCTCCATCCAAAATCCCACTCTCTCCTTATTTCTTGAATTCCCCCCATGTCATCATCGTCCCTTTTCACTTTGAAGTATACCTTTCTGGTTGTGTTATGTATATGAGCCTTAACTGTTTAACTCTAAAATATTCCTTCATATTAGGTTATCCTAAACTATCTTGTTCTTTTGGGAGGATCGACTTATCCACTTGACCATTGCCCTGTTCTCCTCCCAGATAAATTCCTTTAATTCTTTATTAATTATTGCCCACAACCCCCCCCCCCGATTGATAAAAATATGCCTGACGTCTCATTTTTTTTTTTGTTATCTTTTCTTTAGTCTCTTCCCAGATATTTTCTGCTGCCATAACAGAATCCTTTTTAAGCCATACTCCTAAATACTTCATTTTGTTATCCCATAAATGTGGGTATTGCTGGACCAATTCGAGTGTGGGTACATAGTTTACAGCTATAGCCTTTGTTTTATTTTCATTAATTTTATATTCTGACATTACTTGAAACTGTCCCAAGATATTTTATATTCGAGCTGGGATTGCTATAATGGTTAAGGTCTTCACCTTACAGACACAAGGCACAAGGTTTGAGTCTGACTTTGAGTTATTGACTAAAAATGGCCCTTCAGAACAGTTAGCCTAATTTTTAACTTTGAATACTGAGATGTCCTTTTCTGGTTTTATTAGGCACAAAATAATATTGTCTGCAATTAAAGCCAACTTTTCTTGATTACCATACCAATTGTATCCTTGTATTTCTGAGTCCCTTATTTTCTTCACCAATAGCTCTAAATTTAAAGCAAATAACAAAGGGGAAAGAGAACACTACTGCCTGGTTCCTCTGTTCAAACACAACTTGTCAGAGAGGAATCCTCCCCCTTTCAGTTTTGCTTCCATCCCTCATATATCCTCCTACTTAACCCTAGTATTGTATCAGGGAATGCAAATGATTCCATTGCCCTACTAAAAAAATCCCAGCTTATTCTGCAGAATGCTTTGTCTGTATCAAGACCTACCATCAACAGTGGTATTTTCTTGCACTCTTCTTCCTTCTGGATCATCATTGTTCTATTAATTAAATGTTTGCCTCCTCTCCACAAAACTGCATTGATCCATATGTATTGATTTTGGCAACACCTTTGCCATTCTTTTAGCTATTATAGACATAAACACTTTATAATCATGGTTTAAAATTCAAACGGGCCTATATGAAGCTGGGTCTGATGGGTCTTTACCATCTTTAGGTATTACAGCTACTACATCTTTCCTCCAGGATGTTGGTGCTTCCACTCCTTTTAAAATACTGTTAAATAAAGCCTTCCAGATCTTTATCACCTTCTTCCCTCCTAGCTTCCAAACTTCCACAGGAATACCATCTATTCCTGGAGACTTTCCTGCAGAGTGATTGTATGTCACTATTTTATCCAATTTACTCCTATCTTAACTGTTGTTTAGCCTCATCTACCACATTGGCATACTTACGTCTTCCATAAATATTTCCATTTGTGCTGTTTCTTGATTTCCACATTTCTCTGCTTTATACAAATGTTTATAAAATTTATAAAATATCTCTAACACCTCTACAGGATCTCTGGTTATTTTTATTGTCATAGGCTACCACAAAGGCTTTTTGGTTCTGATGAAATCCTCTTGAATGCTCAGGAAAGACCAAAGTGCTTGCCCTACTGTTTTTATTTCATTCGAGGAATAAATTATTGTGAATTCTCAGTAGGTTGTGTGATGTTGTTTGTTTTCTCTGCAAATACCAAACACTATACTATGTGTGCCTTTGCCTTTGCCGTGGTTTTTAGTTGTTTTTTTTTTTTTTTTTGGGGGGGGGGGGGACAGCATGATCATGCACTCTGATTTTTAGTCTTGTTAGATTAATAGTGTGATACAACTATAAAAGCAATGTCTTTTGGCTTCTCCCGTTAGGGGCTGATACAGCAGATTAGGGTGGCCTAATGGTTAAGGTGTTTGCTTTGCAAGCACAAGGTGCAGCGTTTGAGTCTCACAAGGGATAATTGGCTAGGCTTAAAATGGCTCGCAAGGGCAGTTAGTTTAGTACTAAACTATGAACAGATTGGCTGACAGTGGAGCTTTTATAGTGTTGAGTTGCCAGCCCGGTGCCCAACCTTCACAGAAGGCACATGCACGCACACAAAATATTTTAAAATATTCATTTTATTATTGCCTCATTAATTTCATCTTTATTGTTATTTTGACTACATATTAACAAAATGAGGACTTTTAAAAAATTCATAAGCATGTTATGTGACACATGCTGACTAAAAGTGGAATGGCTACCTCAGAAAGTGAAAATGCACAAATATAGACTTTATGTGACTATACAAGTTATTTTCTAAGATTTAATAATAATAATAATAATAATAATAATAATAATAATAATAATAATAACAACAACATTAAGGGAGTCAAAAGGAAGAGCTGTTTTATTGTATGTCCAGCTAATTTTAGTCTCTCCAGCTGCCAATTAATTGACAAGTAGACTTGTACATCATATGTGATTTTTTTATGTTGTATAATATTAATGCATTATAATTACACAGTTATAATTTTTTTTACTGAACAGCAGAAAGGAGTCATGCCCTGAGTGTATCACTCCCCATTAATATTATACAAAGCCTAGACATAATAAAAAGGTGCTTACTTTTCTGAATTTAGTTACAGTAACAGTGCCATGAATCACTGTTTTTTTTTAGAGTTCTCTCAGGAATGTGAGTTAATGTTTCTTTTTCACAGAGTTACTCTGATTTTGATAACTTTAAGTTGCTGAAAAGTCTTTTACGTTACCTTAAAATATCCTTCAGTACAGAGTAAGTTAATTACAGTGTTTAAGTATTCACATTTATGGTTCCTATGCAATATCTAGACCTCCATACATTTTTGATTGGGTATTGAGTAGTCCTAGGTAAAGGAACTCTTCTCAGGCATCTGTGACTGCCAAATTCAATGAGTTGGTAAGGCAGAATAAAACCTAGTTATTGTGTTCATGTTGTCCTTAAATTTCAACAAGTATTTGGTTAAAGGCAACAACTCACTGTTCACAAATGAGTGCTTACAAGTTTATGTAATGGTTCAGTATAACTAAAGATTTTGCCAGGTAACTGTCTGGAAAAAAGTTTCACTTTAAGTTTTAAAGCACTTTCCTGGCCTCAGCAAGACACAGTTTTTAAAAATAAAATTTGGACAATGACAAAGAGTGAAAATTACAGAAAGCAGTATGTTTAGCCTATATCATATAAATGCCTTTCTGAATTAATATGAAATTGAAATATGAGTAAAAGATGGTGGAGCTTTCATGATTTGAGTCAAATGGAAAGATGCTGTAAAGGGGATCAATGTCCTCTGCAAACCCCATGGTATGAGATTGGTTACCATCTATTTCTCTTTTCACTGGAGAGCTCATGTATGAACAACTGAATCTTGTAGAAAAAACTTGAAAAATAGCAAATTTTCTACAATGTTAGAACAAGAGATATTTTCTTAGGACACAGCTCTTATGCATAGTTGAATGAGGCCCTAAATATGGCCCAGGTGACCTGTGTTTGATTGGAGTCTGAAGAACTGGGTGGGGGAGGATGAACTTCAGCGGTTGACACCAGCTTGTTCATCCTGAGAAGGAAGAAAGTTGCTAGGCCTGTAGCACTGATGACATCTGTCAGTGTGTGGATGTAACACTCACCTGCAGCAGCTGAAATGACTTGCACCACATTGGGCAAGGATCTTCCTGCTGAGCCAGGGAAACAGAAGGGGTGTATGTGTGGCAGCATGAATACCTCCTTTCCTGAGAAGGCAGCTGTTGTGAATGTGAGAGCAGCCTAAGAGAAGAAAGGGTAGGTCTCTTTGCTGGACTCACAGCTGACCTTCTTCCTACTACCTGATTCTCACTGTGGAGGAATGGATGGGCAATGAGATATCCCTGTATAGGACCAAATAGGCCATTTGACTCTTGGCTAGGCAAAGGGATGATTGGCCCTTGCCCCTGCAGAACAAATGAGCTGATTGGGTGTAGGCAGTGAATTTCTCAGCCAGAGTCCTGCTGTGGGAGGGGGGCATAGAATATTTTCTTACTTTCCTTCAGTTGTTGCAAGATTCTGTATAAGAAACACTTAATTTGGCTTAAGAACAATAGTCTTGATTCTGAGGTCACTCTACCTGGCTACTGTATTCTAAGACCAAATATAATTCACAAAAGTAATGATGGTGTAACTTTACTCTACTGCTCTAACTTTTTTTATTCTATCAATGAAGCACATATCATATACAGTATATTTAAGGAACAATTGTGTTATCCTCAAGGTCCATCAAGCTAAAGTACTCTCTACTGCCTATATGCGTGTCCCTTCAATTCTTGTATTTCATCTACTGAAGAAATCCACTAGCTAAGTAACAATTTTAAACGAAGGTCACTGCATGGGATGAGTGTTGACTGGAAGCTCTTTCTCGATGACTGTAGTTTTCCATATATCTAGCTTTTTGGACTTTTACAAGTTGTCAACTTCAGTAGAAATGATAATCTCTCAGTACATAAGAGCGAGAGTACATGAATGGTTGTTACCTTCTTGTTGCAGCACTATTACTGATGGAGTACTAGCTAACTCATTCTTCGATCATACACCTATAGTTGCCATTTGATATCACACTAAAGTCTTAAATACACTTTAATTATGCTTTCTAGAAATTTGTAAACATTTATCCTTTGTCATATATCAATATTCTTAGAGCTATGAACCGGGCTTCATGCTTTAATTTAATCCTAGTAGGTAACACTATGAATTGCATTAATTCCATTTTATTCTACACTTTGAATAATATCGAACCCAAGCTAAGCACTGGATTATGCTTAATAATCCTTAGATTTTTATACAATGTAAGTCAATGATGAATCATAGGGATTACTTATGAGAAGCAATCTAAATCAAAATCCGATCTTATGCTTCACCAGGTGTCAGAAATGGTAAAACATACCATACTATCCAGTAAGAAGGATTACTTTTTAGTTAACATAAAGAGCATGCCAAGAGGGTGAAAAGTGTCCAGAAGTGTCTGAATCTGCTGGTATAGTTGTCTTGTTGCTGACACAGAAGTTAAGGTTGTGAGCTGTATTTCCTGTCGTACAAGGTTTGATTCCCCCAGCACTCCTTTGTCTCCTGTGTGACCTTAAGCAAGTTACTTAACCAGACCCTACTCCTGGGTCACCCTTGAAAAGGGACTGTGTGGCCAGTGGGCCTATGTGGTTAAAAAATAGCATTTACTTTATGTTTCTGTTATAGATCCTGTACACTGTTCATTGCCCTCACCATTTCCCTATCATCCATCTGCTGAAAATGCTATTCATTTTGCAATCCATTTTTTAGAATCTTTTCTGATATCTGCTAGATTTCTTCCTTTAACTAATACCTTCTCATTTCATCTTTTCCATTTTTTTAAATTCTGTCAGAGCTACATCATGGTCTGTTGGTGCCCTCGACAATGCTCCTGTTTGGTGCACCCCAACCCTAAGATTAAACCTGAAAACCCAAACTGTAGCAAACAGTTACAATAGCTCCTCAATCCAGTTTACTGACTGTCATTTAGACTTTAAAAATGAAAAAAAAAGAACTTCAAACTAAGACTTAAGAGTGTGTACAATTGTTGATCAAACTGGAAATAGCTAAAGATGGACAAACTGACCTTGAAAATAGGGTGAGAAGGAAAAATATTCAAATTATTGCCATACCAGGAGAAAGAAGACACTTGAATCTGTGGTGTACATGCAGGACAAGCTATCTATTTGCACTGGATTTTATTTCAATCAAATTAAAATAAAGACAGCTCATAAAAGTTATTTCACCAGGACTGGTAATAGTCGTCAACCTTGTTATGTTTTGTTTCAGTGTGAGACATATAAATTCAATAGCCAGATTTTGACATTATTGTGCAGGCCAAGTAAAGCTTATATGATAGGGAAACGGTGTCCCTTTTGAAAATTAATGCTGTGTGCAAACCCAGTGTACATGGACACAATTCCTGACACCCAAATGAGAGAGTGTAAACTACAACAGCTGAAATTTGAATTGCATTTTCTGCAGTATATAGAATATTTTACACAATGCTTCAATCTTTTTACTAATCCACTGGAGACCTTATCTGCAGAGTGTGAAAATGACATGGAGTAGAACAGAAATAGCCACTGGCTGCTTACAATGCAGAGAAAACAGATGAGGTAGCTGGCCTTTCTGAAGAAGCAAGAGGAAAGACTAGACTAAACTAAACATCTCCAGTTATCTGTGAAGCAGGAATTTCCTATATTAAGTAATCATATGTTAAAAAATGGCCAGATTATAGCTAAGTTAGCCAGGTAACTATGATTGTAAGTTGCTGCTTTAGCAAGCTTGACATGTTTTGGTCAGGTATGAAACATAAACTCAAAGGAAATATTTTGTCATTGCTGGTGGTTTACAACTCAAAAAGGTGAGCCTGGTGCTTCAGTGGTTGTGATCGCTGCCTCACAACTTGATCAGCTGGGGTTCAGTCTTGACTTCAGATCACTGTATTAGCAGAGTTTGCATGTTCTGCCTGTGTCTGTGCAGGTTTTCTCTGGGTATTTCAGTTTCTTTCTCAAAATGAGCTTCCCAGTTGGCTTACACCAACTACTGTACATATATATATTTTATTTATTTACTGCTATTTGATGACCAGGTAGGTGATCTGATCAGCTGGCCCTTTGCAGTCATGATCTGGGCTGAAAAAGTAGTCAACAACAGTAAAGCAGTTAAAACAATTCATAGGTTCATTGGTGTACAGGTTAATGACCACTGTTTTTTTTTAAGCCAAGCCATGTATCCCAAATCTCTGACAAGTTCTGGTACCCTTGGTAAGTGTAAGCAAGGGCTTGGGAGATGAAACATTTACAGGCTGCCTAGGTCCATTAGAGACACTGGTGCCAAACCAAGGATGAATTTCCTGTTCCCTGTCCAGCTGAGCAAGTTACACTTGAATTGGGTTATATAGGAACTCTGTTTCACATGGATAGGCAGCCTGCTTCAGAGAAGGAGTAGTCTCTGTGATACATACCTCTCTCTCCAGCAAGTCCTATTTATATCAGAGATAAGGTTTAAGACTTTAGAACAGGTAATTCTGGTGCTGTTTGTTTTGTGAATATAAGGGAGCTCCATTAGAGTGGAGTCAGACTATGCCTTGTATGCCAGGCATAGAGCTCCCCTCAACAGCCTGTAGGAGACAGAATACAGGGACAGGGCTTTGAGGCGGTCTGCATATGACGTTATTTATTCCCTGTATTCTTTCAGTGAGGAAGGTCTGTGGACATTCCATTTGTTGGATGTGCCTGGTTAGGTATATACCAAAGAGGGCATTGTACTCAATAACTGGTCTGATGAATGTTAAATACAGTGAACAACATTCTCCTTGTACCTACATGCCATACCTTTGTTTATAAATTGCACAGCATAGAATAATTTCCTCACTACTGTAGACATGTGATGGTCAAAGGCTATATTACTGTCTATGTGTGTCCCTAAGTCCCTGACTACTGAGTCAGCGGTTAGAGACTGTTTTTCCATATGATAGTTACCAGGGGCGACTGATTTCCCAAAGGATGCTATCATGGATTTCTAAGCATTTAGTTTTAGTCCATGGCTCTGTCACCAGTTACTTGCCGGTGTCAGTCCTTCTTGGAGATTCTATCACAGCTCCTAATTTGCAATGGTCTGCCAATTTGGTCAGCCAGAGGCCATTGATGTTGATCTTAATTTTAGAGAAGGACATGCCAAAAAGGAGCAGTCTCTGGACCAATCCCTGAGGCATTCCAGTGGTGACTGTATTTACATCAGTTTGACAATTATTATCAGTACAATAAACACAAGTATAAAGCATCAAGGCAAAAAAATAACAAACATAAGATAAATAATACTGAGCTAAGAATATAAAGGCCAATGACACATTACATGCATAGAGAAGTATGACACTTTGAAGGAATGCAGGTGTAGTCTGATATAGTTGTTAACCATTGTCTCTAAAGCAATTGCAATAGGATTCAAAGAGGAGATACTTTTTAAGCACTTTCTTGAAATCTTTGATGGAACTCCTGGTTTTTTGGATTCTTTTGGTATTTATACTGCCCTTTTGGCCCAAATTATGACTGAAAAGTGGTTGAGGACCACTTAACATGAATAAAATACGCAAGTAATAAATCAATACACTTTATTCCTTTTCTTCTTCTCTTTCCCCTTTTTCCACCTTCTCTCTATTTACTTTCTCACTTGCATAATCCAAGTTAAAAATATTCTGTCTGTATTTCTCAAATTAATATTAACTCCTAACATCAACTTTTGAAATACTAGCTCACCTTCAGCGGTTCTTCTTTTATGACATTGTTGGCTATGTCTACAATGGTTGAAATATCACAAGCTTAGTATAAACTTATGGAGCCTTTAAACCATTTGGTGGCATCAATAGTAAAATTATGGGAAATCAGAATCTCCAGAAGCCAAGACTGATATTGTCAAAGGCTTTGGACAGACACAAGAAAATAGCACTTATACCTTTGTCTAAATGAATATTCCCCAAAAGTCCACCAAATTCAAGAGGGCAGCATCTATTCCATGAGAATCCTGGAGCCATGACGAGTGCTAGAAATTACATCCGAGTTAGCTAAACACCAAAGGCACTCTTGGTACCCACATTTTTAACAGTTTGACAGTGAGGAGAGTAGGGTGACTGGATGAAAGTAATACATGCTGCCTCACAGAATATAAAGCTAAAAAAAGAGGCAATGTGGTTGATGGGGTATATAGTTTTAATTATACCATTTATT
The DNA here is from genome assembly GCF_019279795.1 of Protopterus annectens. Classification (NCBI taxonomy): domain Eukaryota; kingdom Metazoa; phylum Chordata; order Ceratodontiformes; family Protopteridae; genus Protopterus; species Protopterus annectens. The sequence continues at coordinate 1,141,714,396 of NC_056746.1, forward strand.
TCACAGAGTTTCATATCATGTAGTACACATTCCTTCTAGAAAGGCAGGTGTAATGTACTTTGTTTACCCCAGGCATGTGCAGTAGCATGCCTTACCCACACTATCACTATATTTATACTCAGACCATGATATAAATATGTACTTTATGAATACTTAAGTGAGGTGTTTATGAAACTAATAAATATTTATTAAGTAATCCAGCAACTGCTACAAAAAGACATTTCTGAACTCAAGTAATAAAGCAGTAAAATATGGAAAATTAAAAACTCTCATTTCTATAAGTAAAATGTAGAAAACTCAAACTAAAAATGCTGGCAAACTGCTGTGAAAACTTCAATGCACATTCATATAATTAAAATGTAGTACATTCAAAGTAAAAAATGCTGAATACCAGCAGAAGGAAAGATGATTATAAGCATCAGTATTACAGCATTCAAATTTGATTGCTGTAAATATACACATTTCTATATGTAAACGCTAGCAAATTCTAAGTGAAAAATATGCAGGGATGTGCAGGCCATAAAGAAGTTAATTTTAATGAGTTTTTAAATGACTTCTTCAGCATAAAAACTGACAAAGCTGATATTTCTTCTGGTTTAAAATGCCAAAAAGTAAGGAACTTTATGTATAATAAAATACACTTCCATTTTAGCATACCACAGCTTGGAGGTAACTATGTGCTACAAGACAGAATTCATTTCAAAGAAACTGTTGTAATGCCTTGCTGTAAAACCGCATGTATGCCACACAAACACACACACACACACACACACACACACACACACACATTGAATTCTGATATTGTGAAGTGCATTTTATTTCTTCTGACATACAGCTGTCCAAAGATAAAAGCTATTTTACATGAGAAAATCCATTTAAAAATGTTTCCTAATATCTCCTTGTGAACTGCTACATTTAAGAAACTCTGGCATAATGATTAACATATATTTTAGTCATATATTTGAAAGGCTTTCTTGAAAACCATGGACATACAAGAATGAAAAACTGTAATTTATATATCTGTCAATCATTGTTAATTTAAATATTATGCAACAGATACATTTAAATATCTGCAATCACGACTTACAGTTTTTTTTTAATTTATTTATTGCATTTGTTTAAAACAAAGTCCAACTGGGCATGAAAAGGATGTCCCTTTTCAGCAGATGGCCAGGAAGAAAAGCTCCTAAATCATATAATTTTAGACATAAACAATAGAGATTGCATAAAACATTATACATTTATAGAGAAAATAATGCAAAATTTCAATATACGGTGTACAAAATTAAACAACCAATCAGATAGTGTAAGTAAAAATATCGGTAGAAGTTAATCTGTCTATATTGAGTAGACGAAGGGAAGTAAGAGAAAAGTAGATAAATTAGAAGGAAGAAAGGAGAAGGAGGAGCAGGTGAGAGAAGAGTAGATAAATTAGAAGGAAGAGAGGAGAAAACAAGAGAGTAACAGTACTGTCGGGATAGATGAGAGGAGAGAAGATGAGGTTCAGGACAGTAGAAAGGATAATGTAGGTGAAGACTAGACAAAACAGTAGTGAGAGAATGTTATGTAAGAATACAGAAATGAATAAATAAATAGGTGTGTAACAGTGAGGTCAGAAATAAAGAAAGATTGGTCCTGGTGGAAGTAGATAGTTTTCAGACTTGAGTTTATTAGCTAGGGCAGGAAATTAGCTGAGATGGAGAATGAACATAGCCATGTGCCAGAGGGGTATTGCTTTACTTGAGTTTTAAAGGATTTTGCATTTTCAACTTGTCTGATAGCTAGGGGTATAGAGTTCCACATTTTTTGAAAGGTAGGAGCAGTATATTGAGTCTTCTGCAGAATTTTTTTTATTTTGTTACAGTCAGCAGTGGTTTATCAGTAGCGTGCAGTGGTCTACTGGAATTATATGGCTGGATAATATTATTTAGACTTGGATATTTATCAAGTTGGTTTATGAGTTTGTGGGTAGTCACCAACTAATTACAGAATATCACAGCTCTTTCCAGTGTAGCTGTTTGTGGGGGTATACAGTGATGAGTTCTATACTTGTGGTTCATAGCAAGTTTTATTACTTTGTTATAGGATTGTTCCAGTCAACAGAATAATATAGATTGAAGACTGACTATGTGGGCTTCACATGATGTGAAACAGTGCTGAATGCCTTCAACAGATAAAGGAATACTGTTGATATCGACTTGCCACAATTCCTACTCAGGTTTTACTGCAATGATAAAGTTAAGAAAGGCTGTTTCACTGTTGAAGTGAGAGCAAAAACAATGTTGTGCTGGGAAGAGAATATTGTTGTCAGTAATAAAAGTAAGGACTTATGTTTGTATACATTTCCGCAGTACCTCTGATAGAGGAGATAACATGGCTATTGGCCTATAATTGGAGATGTCACTGGAGCTTCCTACTTTATGCAAAGGTAAGATATATGATTTTTTCTATATGTTGGGAACATAGCTTTCTTTAAGGGAGCAGTTTATTAGGACTGACATTGGGTGAGCCAGGTTTCTACTCCTATTTTGATATATTCTACTGGTATGTTATCAGGGGCAAGAGTGGTGGGTTTTAGTTTATGGAGTAGATTCTTGAGTGTAGAGGTAGGCACTGGTTGGAAGGAGAATGTGTTAGGTTATGTTTTAGTTCTTCTGCCGGAGTATTGGTAATGGGATCTGAGGTGTTGATAAAAAAGGTTACTGTCTGAATAAAGTGGGAGCTGAATTGGCTGGTGATGCTATCAGTCTGGCTATTTAGAGTTGGGATGGGTTGTGTAGTCTGGTCAGGATTTACTAAGTAGTTAATAGCAGACCAAAAGGCTTTATAGTTGTGGTGATTTTCAGTCTGCAGCTTTGTATGGAATTTCTTTTTGTCACAGCTAATCTTATTTTTAGTGGTATTTCTAAGCTGTGTATATTGCTGATGATTTGATATGCTTTTGTTTTGCTTCCATGATTCCAATGATGTGTTTCAGTTTTTCATTAAAAGTTCAAACTCCTTTGACAGCCATGGTACAAGGCTATATTAATTCTTTTCATTCTGATGGGAATGTGGGTGTTCAATATTTTGATAAATGTTGAGTTAAAAGGGGGAAAAGCTTCATCTATTTGGATTGTTTCTAGCAGCTTCCAATTGATAGCCTTCAGGCTGGAAATAAACAAATCAACATGGGAGGAGGAGAGGTTGTGTGCATTATTATACTGGTACTGTTTTTGTATAGGTTTATTATTTCTGATGGCAAAAATAAGGTGATATTCACTTAAAACATCTGGAAGGGAAATTGTTGTTTATATGTTTTTTGGGGTATAGGTTAGTATCCATTCAATTAAAATTGCCTTGTTGGTTGGTTGTTGTATCTGGTAGGAATGGAAATAGGTTGAGTGAAGTTGTATAGATTTATGGCATTGGAAGGAGTGTCAGAATCTATGGTTGGTAGTCAATGTTGAAGATGCCTGATATGATGACTTCTTGTAAAATTTTTGATGAGGCCAAAGATAGAAGTTCTTCTGTAGTAACTACATTATTGCTGCAGGGTATACATAATTGTATTATACACATAATTTCTCAGAGATTTTTATTGCAGAGATGTTGTGGTGGGAGAGAGAAAGATTAAGATTTTTGTTTATAGATGATGGTTACCCCACCACCTTTTTTTTCCTAGTTCTGACTATTCTTAACATGTTATAACTCTGTGTTAGAATCTCCTCATCTTTGAGTCCTTCCCTTAACCAGGTTTCAGTGACTACCAGGATGTCATACAGCTTTGAAATATCCAGGAATGGACATTTGGCAATTTATTGCAGATGCTTTTTAGGTTAGTAGCATAGAGATGTAAGCCAGAATAATTCTTTGGGGGTAGGTTAGTGGTAGGAGGATGAGAGTTGTGGGTGAAGTGGTGGGTTACATTAGAATCAATATCAGAGCATAAGTGAAGTTGCCAAAGGATGAGGGAGTAACTGTAAAGCCATTTAAGTTTAGATTTAGGTCTTGCGCTCAGTTTGTTTGCTGGTAGTTTGTGAGTGACACACCTATTTTTAAAAAGGTGGATGGTTTCTGTTTTATGGTACAAAGGACTATAGTGGCAGTAGGAGGTGTTTGGATATTGTATTTTAGAGTAGTGGGTGCTAATAACAGGTAATGCTAGAACTAGGAGTGGTATTAAAATGACTAGTTGAGTAATCATCAGTTTGGTATGAGAAAATATTTAGTGGAGAGTTGGTATTATTTGGTTTTAGATGTAGAAGAGGAAAAAGGAATTAATTGTAGTAGAGAGAGTTTAAAGTCCGATGAGATATTAGCAGTGCTGGGTGTGTGTGTGTGTGTGTGTGTGTGTTTGTGCGCTTAGTTCTGTAAAGGGAGTGAGCTAAGATGGGTAGGAATACTTGTAGAGTTATAGGACTGGGAATGTTTTATGTGAGTACGGTTTGACAAAAAAAGTATCTATTGGGGATGCTTAAGTTACATGAAAAGTGTTTTGTTTTATGGCGTATTATAAGGGTGGGAGAGACATATGGGCTGAAGAAATCAATAAGAAATTTGGACTGGTGGATGATTAGTCTGGGTGAAGAAGGCTTTGTTTAAATCTAGAGTAAGTGGAGTGGATGGGAACTGGGAGGTAGGGTAGGGAAAGGGAGAGTAGTGAGCCCGAGTGGTAGCGATGGCAAACTTATTGGAATCTACCTCACTGGACTACAAGCACTATAAAAAATCTATAGACTCAGCACCCAATATCATATGTCCATCTGATGGAATTCAAGGTAGAAGCAAGTAGGTGTCATTGGGTCATGAAAAATTAAAGGTGACACCTCATATACTATCATCTTTAAACTGGGATAGATGTATACTAGAGAGAAGAAGGAGAACAGCAAATAGTAAGTTCTCCAGTTTAAACTGATTTTAACCTTTTCCTGAATAGTGTGTTAGTGGACATTAGTTTCAACTGGCTGCCTGCTAGCATATGCTGCTGACCTTATTAATGTATATTATATTAAATATAAAACATATTATATTAACTGTGAAACATATACTGGATATTTGTTCTCTGAAATACCAGTGGTCAGCTCTCATTCTCAGCTGAGTTAATTTAGATGTGTTTTGGCTGAAGGATTACATAATAGCCAGGGATGTGGTTAACAGCAGGCAAATTGTAAAGAAAACAAGAGAAGATTTTAGGTAAGAGTTACCATATAAAGATATGTTTTAAAGGAACTTATTCTCAAGAAAAAAATAGCTCTTAGATACAGCAATTAAGAAGCAAGAAGATATAAATTATTAGAAATACTATGTACTATGACAAAACCTTATTAGTATTACTTAATCAACTTAATAATGTCCAAACCTGAGCAATCTCACCATGTGGTATTAAAATATATTTCACTAAAAGGTATTCTGAGTAGGCACCTCAGGGAGGGTAGAAGTTTATCCCCACTGTCTATGTTTTTCCAGCATTCGGGCAAATATAATACAATATAATAAATTACACAAGTAAAATAAAGTTGTCAGCGAGGTGCATAGAATATGTGTAATTTCCTTTCTCAAACAATAAGCCCTCTCTGACCTGCATTTTGGGATGATCAGACCATACTAATCTTCCCTCCTAAATGATCTTGCATGATTCTGAAAAGGCTGCAGCCACACAAAAATCAAAGTCAGACCATGCCTCTTCTCTTCACACCACCTTATCCACTAGGATATTCAGTGGCTATAGTTTCTAGATAACTGCCCCAAAACTTTGTCAGTCCATTCCACTGGCCATGAAATACTCAACTACTATTGCCCAGTTTAGGAAAAACATCATCTTACAGAAGAAATAGACTGCCACTGCTCAGCATAGTATACATTAAATTCCTTTAAGTCATCTAACTGCTTTTCATAGCCTTAATTCCAACTAACACTTCCATTGATTTACTGTTGTTCAAATCCTCCCAACAGTTTCCCTCACTCACTCTCCCACCCCTTACTCCCACACCTGCATCCAAATTAGTAACTCATCACCTATCATCTGTAAGCTCCTTAAGACATTAATTTCATTACATGTATTTTCCTATTTCCTTCCCATTTCTCACTGTCCAAACTTGTACATTTCTCTCTAACCATCAGGACATTCTCCATGGTTTCCTCCAA